>NC_091985.1:199459171-199626467 GCF_044704955.1 Pristiophorus japonicus | reverse complement strand
GAGTGAGGTGGGGGGGGGAGGGGAGTGAGTGGGGGGGGGAGGGGAGTGAGTGGGGGGGGGGAGGGGAGTGAGTGGGGGGGGGAGGGGAGTGAGTGGGGGGGGGAGGGGAGTGAGTGGGGGGGGGAGGGGAGTGAGTGGGGGGGGGAGGGGAGTGAGTGGGGGGGGAGGGGAGTGAGTGGGGGGGGAGGGGAGTGAGTGGGGGGGGAGGGGAGTGAGTGGGGGGGGAGGGGAGTGAGTGGGGGGGGAGGGGAGTGAGTGGGGGGGGAGGGGAGTGAGTGGGGGGGGAGGGGAGTGAGTGGGGGGGGAGGGGAGTGAGTGGGGGGGGAGGGGAGTGAGTGGGGGGGAGGGGAGTGAGTGGGGGGGAGGGGAGTGAGTGGGGGGGGAGGGGAGTGAGTGGGGGGGAGGGGAGTGAGTGGGGGGGAGGGGAGTGAGTGGGGGGGAGGGGAGTGAGTGGGGGGGAGGGGAGTGAGTGGGGGGGGAGGGGAGTGAGTGGGGGGGAGGGGAGTGAGTGGGGGGGGAGGGGAGTGAGTGGGGGGGGAGGGGAGTGAGTGGGGGGGGAGGGGAGTGAGTGGGGGGGGAGGGGAGTGAGTGGGGGGGGGGGGAGTGAGTGGCGTTAGATGGCATGGTGTGATGGGGGGGTGCGAGGTCTCGGCCCCCCTCCCCTCGCCCGTCACTCCCCAACCCCTTCGCAGCCCCTCCCCCTTCCTCCCTCCCCATCTCACTCGCCCTCTCCCTCGCCCATCGCGCTGCCCCCCTCCGCCTCGCTCGCCCTCGCCATCACTCGCCCCTCCCCCTCGCCCACCCCACCATGCCTTCCCCTGTCCACGATTCCCACACTGCCCAGTTGTTCCCCTTCCTCGTCCCCGGTCCCAATGACCCCACTTCGATGTCCCTGCCCCCCAGCGCAGGGCCCTTTAGTCCCCCGGACCCACCGCCCACTCCCCCTCCCCCTCCCCACAAACAGACAGTGCCGGGCTCAGTGCCTGCGATACGATTTCCAGCTGTCTGCTCTGAATCGCTCTGCTGGAACTTGACACCGCCCAGCCCTGATCCCCAGCGCTGAGAAGAGTGACCAATCCCAGATAAGGGGCTTCAGAGACATGAGGGAGCCGGAGCAGAGGGGAAAGACGAGAGGGAGGTAGAGACACAGTGAGAGACAGACAAAGCGAGATGCAGAGCGAGGGAGGGGGAGAGAGCGCGCGCGAAAGCGCGCGCGAGGGAGGGGGAGAGAGCGCGCGCGAAAGCGCGCGCGAGGGAGGGGGAGAGAGCGCGCGCGAAAGCGCGCGCGAGGGAGGGGGAGAGAGCGCGCGCGAAAGCGCGCGCGAGGGAGGGGGAGAGAGCGCGCGCGAGGGAGGGGGAGAGAGCGCGCGCGAGGGAGGGGGAGAGAGCGCGCGCGAGGGAGGGGGAGAGAGCGCGCGCGAGGGAGGGGGAGAGAGCGCGCGCGAGGGAGGGGGAGAGAGCGCGCGCGAGGGAGGGGGAGAGAGCGCGCGCGAGGGAGGGGGAGAGAGCGCGCGCGAGGGAGGGGGAGAGAGCGCGCGCGAGGGAGGGGGCGAGAGAGGGCAGAGGGCGAGAGAGGGCGAGAGAGGGCGAGAGAGGGCGAGAGAGGGCGAGAGAGGGCGAGAGAGGGCGAGAGAGGGCGAGAGAGGGCGAGAGAGGGCGAGAGAGGGCGAGAGAGGGCGAGAGAGGGCGAGAGAGGGCGAGAGAGGGCGAGAGAGGGCGAGAGAGGGCGAGAGAGGGCGAGAGAGGGCGAGAGAGGGCGAGAGAGGGCGAGAGAGGGCGAGAGAGGGCGAGAGAGGGCGAGAGAGGGCGAGAGAGGGCGAGAGAGGGCGAGAGAGGGCGAGAGAGGGCGAGAGAGGGCGAGAGAGGGCGAGAGAGGGCGAGAGAGGGCGAGAGAGGGCGAGAGAGGGCGAGAGAGGGCGAGAGAGGGCGAGAGAGGGCGAGAGAGGGCGAGAGAGGGCGAGAGAGGGCGAGAGAGGGCGAGAGAGGGCGAGAGAGGGCGAGAGAGGGCGAGAGAGGGCGAGAGAGGGCGAGAGAGGGCGAGAGAGGGCGAGAGAGGGCGAGAGAGGGCGAGAGAGGGCGAGAGAGGGCGAGAGAGGGCGAGAGAGGGCGAGAGAGGGCGAGAGAGGGCGAGAGAGGGCGAGAGAGGGCGAGAGAGGGCGAGAGAGGGCGAGAGAGGGCGAGAGAGGGCGAGAGAGGGCGAGAGAGGGCGAGAGAGGGCGAGAGAGGGCGAGAGAGGGCGAGAGAGGGCGAGAGAGGGCGAGAGAGGGCGAGAGAGGGCGAGAGAGGGCGAGAGAGGGCGAGAGAGGGCGAGAGAGGGCGAGAGAGGGCGAGAGAGGGCGAGAGAGGGCGAGAGAGGGCGAGAGAGGGCGAGAGAGGGCGAGAGAGGGCGAGAGAGGGCGAGAGAGGGCGAGAGAGGGCGAGAGAGGGCGAGAGAGGGCGAGAGAGGGCGAGAGAGGGCGAGAGAGGGCGAGAGAGGGCGAGAGAGGGCGAGAGAGGGCGAGAGAGGGCGAGAGAGGGCGAGAGAGGGCGAGAGAGGGCGAGAGAGGGCGAGAGAGAGGGAGAGAGAGGGCGAGAGAGGGAGAGAGAGGGCGAGAGAGGGAGAGAGAGGGAGAGAGAGGGAGAGAGAGCGAGAGAGAGGGAGAGAGCGCGCCAGAGAGGGAGAGAGCGCGCCAGAGAGGGAGAGAGCGCGCCAGAGAGGGAGAGAGCGCGCAGAGAGGGAGAGAGCGCGCCAGAGAGGGAGAGAGCGCGCCAGAGAGGGAGAGAGAGCGCCAGAGAGGGAGAGAGAGCGCCAGAGAGGGAGAGAGAGGCGCCAGAGAGGGAGAGAGAGCGCCAGAGAGGGAGAGAGAGCGCCAGAGAGGGAGAGAGAGCGCCAGAGAGGGAGAGAGAGCGCCAGAGAGGGAGAGAGAGCGCCAGAGAGGGAGAGAGAGCGCCAGAGAGGGAGAGAGAGCGCCAGAGAGGGAGAGAGAGCGCCAGAGAGGGAGAGAGAGCGCCAGAGAGGGAGAGAGAGCGCCAGAGAGGGAGAGAGAGCGCCAGAGAGGGAGAGAGAGCGCCAGAGAGGGAGAGAGAGCGCCAGAGAGGGAGAGAGAGCGCCAGAGAGGGAGAGAGAGCGCCAGAGAGGGAGAGAGAGCGCCAGAGAGGGAGAGAGAGCGCCAGAGAGGGAGAGAGAGCGCCAGAGAGGGAGAGAGAGCGCCAGAGAGGGAGAGAGAGCGCCAGAGAGGGAGAGAGAGCGCCAGAGAGGGAGAGAGAGCGCCAGAGAGGGAGAGAGAGCGCCAGAGAGGGAGAGAGAGCGCCAGAGAGGGAGAGAGAGCGCCAGAGAGGGAGAGAGAGCGCCAGAGAGGGAGAGAGAGCGCCAGAGAGGGAGAGAGAGCGCCAGAGAGGGAGAGAGAGCGCCAGAGAGGGAGAGAGAGCGCCAGAGAGGGAGAGAGAGCGCCAGAGAGGGAGAGAGAGCGCCAGAGAGGGAGAGAGAGCGCCAGAGAGGGAGAGAGAGCGCCAGAGAGGGAGAGAGAGCGCCAGAGAGGGAGAGAGAGCGCCAGAGAGGGAGAGAGAGCGCCAGAGAGGGAGAGAGAGCGCCAGAGAGGGAGAGAGAGCGCCAGAGAGGGAGAGAGAGCGCCAGAGAGGGAGAGAGAGCGCCAGAGAGGGAGAGAGAGCGCCAGAGAGGGAGAGAGAGCGCCAGAGAGGGAGAGAGAGCGCCAGAGAGGGAGAGAGAGCGCCAGAGAGGGAGAGAGAGCGCCAGAGAGGGAGAGAGAGCGCCAGAGAGGGAGAGAGAGCGCCAGAGAGGGAGAGAGAGCGCCAGAGAGGGAGAGAGAGCGCCAGAGAGGGAGAGAGAGCGCCAGAGAGGGAGAGAGAGCGCCAGAGAGGGAGAGAGAGCGCCAGAGAGGGAGAGAGAGCGCCAGAGAGGGAGAGAGAGCGCCAGAGAGGGAGAGAGAGCGCCAGAGAGGGAGAGAGAGCGCCAGAGAGGGAGAGAGAGCGCCAGAGAGGGAGAGAGAGCGCCAGAGAGGGAGAGAGAGCGCCAGAGAGGGAGAGAGAGCGCCAGAGAGGGAGAGAGAGCGCCAGAGAGGGAGAGAGAGCGCCAGAGAGGGAGAGAGAGCGCCAGAGAGGGAGAGAGAGCGCCAGAGAGGGAGAGAGAGCGCCAGAGAGGGAGAGAGAGCGCCAGAGAGGGAGAGAGAGCGCCAGAGAGGGAGAGAGAGCGCCAGAGAGGGAGAGAGAGCGCCAGAGAGGGAGAGAGAGCGCCAGAGAGGGAGAGAGAGCGCCAGAGAGGGAGAGAGAGCGCCAGAGAGGGAGAGAGAGCGCCAGAGAGGGAGAGAGAGCGCCAGAGAGGGAGAGAGAGCGCCAGAGAGGGAGAGAGAGCGCCAGAGAGGGAGAGAGAGCGCCAGAGAGGGAGAGAGAGCGCCAGAGAGGGAGAGAGAGCGCCAGAGAGGGAGAGAGAGCGCCAGAGAGGGAGAGAGAGCGCCAGAGAGGGAGAGAGAGCGCCAGAGAGGGAGAGAGAGCGCCAGAGAGGGAGAGAGAGCGCCAGAGAGGGAGAGAGAGCGCCAGAGAGGGAGAGAGAGCGCCAGAGAGGGAGAGAGAGCGCCAGAGAGGGAGAGAGAGCGCCAGAGAGGGAGAGAGAGCGCCAGAGAGGGAGAGAGAGCGCCAGAGAGGGAGAGAGAGCGCCAGAGAGGGAGAGAGAGCGCCAGAGAGGGAGAGAGAGCGCCAGAGAGGGAGAGAGCGCGCCAGAGAGGGAGAGAGAGCGCCAGAGAGGGAGAGAGCGCGCCAGAGAGGGAGAGAGCGCGCCAGAGAGGGAGAGAGCGCGCCAGAGAGGGAGAGAGCGCGCCAGAGAGGGAGAGAGCGCGCCAGAGAGGGAGAGAGCGCGCCAGAGAGGGAGAGAGCGCGCCAGAGAGGGAGAGAGCGCGCCAGAGAGGGAGAGAGCGCGCCAGAGAGGGAGAGAGCGCGCCAGAGAGGGAGAGAGCGCGCCAGAGAGGGAGAGAGCGCGCCAGAGAGGGAGAGAGCGCGCCAGAGAGGGAGAGAGAGCGCCAGAGAGGGAGAGAGAGCGCCAGAGAGGGAGAGAGAGCGCCAGAGAGGGAGAGAGAGCGCCAGAGAGGGAGAGAGAGCGCCAGAGAGGGAGAGAGAGCGCCAGAGAGGGAGAGAGAGCGCCAGAGAGGGAGAGAGAGCGCCAGAGAGGGAGAGAGAGCGCCAGAGAGGGAGAGAGAGCGCCAGAGAGGGAGAGAGAGCGCCAGAGAGGGAGAGAGAGCGCCAGAGAGGGAGAGAGAGCGCCAGAGAGGGAGAGAGAGCGCCAGAGAGGGAGAGAGAGCGCCAGAGAGGGAGAGAGAGCGCCAGAGAGGGAGAGAGAGCGCCAGAGAGGGAGAGAGAGCGCCAGAGAGGGAGAGAGAGCGCCAGAGAGGGAGAGAGAGCGCCAGAGAGGGAGAGAGAGCGCCAGAGAGGGAGAGAGAGCGCCAGAGAGGGAGAGAGAGCGCCAGAGAGGGAGAGAGAGCGCCAGAGAGGGAGAGAGAGCGCCAGAGAGGGAGAGAGAGCGCCAGAGAGGGAGAGAGAGCGCCAGAGAGGGAGAGAGAGCGCCAGAGAGGGAGAGAGAGCGCCAGAGAGGGAGAGAGAGCGCCAGAGAGGGAGAGAGAGCGCCAGAGAGGGAGAGAGAGCGCCAGAGAGGGAGAGAGAGCGCCAGAGAGGGAGAGAGAGCGCCAGAGAGGGAGAGAGAGCGCCAGAGAGGGAGAGAGAGCGCCAGAGAGGGAGAGAGAGCGCCAGAGAGGGAGAGAGAGCGCCAGAGAGGGAGAGAGAGCGCCAGAGAGGGAGAGAGAGCGCCAGAGAGGGAGAGAGAGCGCCAGAGAGGGAGAGAGAGCGCCAGAGAGGGAGAGAGAGCGCCAGAGAGGGAGAGAGAGCGCCAGAGAGGGAGAGAGCGCCAGAGAGGGCGAGAGGGCGAGAGAGGGCGAGAGCGCCAGAGAGGGAGAGAGCGCCAGAGAGGGAGAGAGCGCCAGAGAGGGAGAGAGCGCCAGAGAGGGAGAGAGCGCCAGAGAGGGAGAGAGCGCCAGAGAGGGAGAGAGCGCCAGAGAGGGAGAGAGCGCCAGAGAGGGAGAGCCTGACACAGACAGGCAGAGAGAGAGAGAGAGAGAGAGAGACACACAATCAGCTGGTCCTTCAGCCCCTCGAGCCTGTTACACCATTCAGCTCGATGATAGCTGATCTGCATCTTAACCCCATAATAACCTTGCCCAACAAAAAGCGATCTGTTTTGAATTTTCAATTGCTGTCCATTCCCCACAGCCTCAATAGCTTTCTGGGCGAAGAGAGTTCCAGATTTCTCGTACCCTTTGTGTAAAGAAGTGCTTCCTGACATCACCCCTGAACGGCCTGGCCCTCGGGCCGTACTTGTAACTTCTTTTTTGTGTACATGGAGCACCATGATCTGTAAACACCTATGTCGTGCCATGTACAATGCAAGGTCTGTTTCATAATGCAAGTTGAAAAGAAAAATGTAAATGTACCGTCACCCATTCCGTGTCCTGTAATGTAATTTGTCGAATGTACTACAATGTATCCCGCATTGTACCGAATTGTACTTGAACTGAAAAGCAAGGGAATGTATTGAACGGAACTGCCGTCAGCACCCAAATGTAGTGTATGGGATTGCTGACCGCAGCTAAATGTACTGAACTGCTTTTGAATGTACTGTACAAATTTTTATATGAATAAAGTATATTTTGAAACAAAAAACATTTTTTTTTAAGACTATGCCCCCTTGTTCTGGACCCCCCAGAGGAATAGTTTCTCTATCTCCCCTGTCGGATCCTCGATCACTGATTAAATCGCCCATTCAGACTTTACAGTAAGCTCTCTGATGATGAGGGGAAGCCGGGATGTGGAAAATACAACCCCACAAACACTGCGAGCAGCGGATAGGGATGCTCACTGAAGACGGAGCCCATCGTGACCTGAGCTGCCCCATCAGCCCAGATCCCCACCCACCCCCAGGAGCCATCTGTGCCTCCAGCTGCCTGAGGATTAAGTCGAGTCTGGGCAGTCTCCATCACAAATCTGTTGGGGTTGCTCAGGGGGAATCACTCTCGCATATAGAATAAAAGTTACATAGAAACGTGGAAGACAGGAGCAGGAGTAGGCCATTCGGCTCTTCTAGCCTGCACTGCCATTCAATGAGTTCATGGCTGAACATGCAACTTCAGTACCCCATTCCTGCTTTCTCGCCATACCCCTTGATCCCCCTAGTAGTAAGGACTACATCTAACTCCTTTTTGAATATATTTAATGAATTGGCCTCAACAACTTTCTGTGGCAGAGAATTCCACAGGTTCACCACTCTCTGGGTGAAGAAGTCTCTCCTCATCTCGGTCCTAAATGGCTTACCCCTTATCCTTAGACTGTGACCCCTGGTTCTGAACTTCCCCAACATTGGGAACAATTCTTCCTGCATCTAACCTGTCTAAACCCGTCAGAATTTTAAACGTTTCTATGAGGTCCCCTCTCATTCTTCTGAACTCCAGTGAATACAAGCCCAGTTGATCCAGTCTTTCTGATAGGTCAGTCCCGCCATCCGGGGATCAGTCTGGTGAACCTTCGCTGCACTCCCTCAATAGCAAGAATGTCCTTCCTCAAGTTAGGAGATCATGCCTGATCCTCTATCTCAACACCATATTCCCGTTTTCTCCCCAGACCCCTTGATGGCTTTTGTGTCTAGAAAACTATCTACTTCTTAAATATATTCAGTGACTTCTGTGGTAGAGAATTCCACAGGTTCACCACCCTCGGAGTGAAAACATTTCTCCTCATCTCGGTCCTAAATTTCCTGCCCCGTATCCTGAGACTGTGATCCCCTTGTTCTAGACTTCCTAGTTTCAGCACAGAAGGAGGCCGTTCGGCCCATCGAGCCCATGCCAGGTCTCTGCCAGATAGTTCCGCTGCCCTGCCCTTTCCCAGTAGCCCTGCCCATTCTCTCTCTTCAGGAACTGAGCCAACACCCTTTTGAAAGCCACGACAGAATCTGCCTCCACCCCGCTTTCAGGCAGCGCGTTCCATCTCCTAACCATTCGCTGCGTAAAAAAGTATTTCCTCTCGTCGCCTTTGGCTCTTCTGCCGATCACCTTGAATCGAGGACACATATAACCTTCCGGATATACTAGGGGACCGAGAGTCTAGCGAGGAGGAGGAACTGAAGGAAATCCTTACTCGTCAGGAAATTGTGTTAGGGAAATTGAAGGCTGATAAATCCCCAGGGCCTGATAGTCTGCATCCCAAAGTATTTAAGGAAATGGCCCTAGAAATAATGGATGCATTGGTGATCATTTTCCTACATTCTATCGACTCTGGATCAGTTCCTATGGACTGGAGGGTAGCTAATGTAACCCCACTTTTTAAAAAAGGAACGAAAACTGGAAATTATAGACCAGTCAGCCTAACATCAGTAGTGGGGAAAATGTTGGAATCAATTATTAAAGATGAAATAGCAGCGCATTTGGAAAGCAATGATGGGATTGGTCCAAGTCAGCATGGATTTATGAAAGGGAAATCATGCTTGATAAATCTTCTGGAATTTTTTGAGGATGTAACTAGCAGAGTGGACAAGGGAGAACCAGTGGGTGTGGTGTATTTGGATTTTCAAAAGGCTTTTGACAAGGTCCCACACAAGAGATTGGTGTGCAAAATTAAAGCACATGGTATTGGGGGTAATGTACTGACGTGGATAGAGAACTGGTTGGCAGACAGGAAGCAGAGAGTCGGGATAAACGGGTCCTTCTCAGAATGGCAGGCAGTGACTAGTGGACTGCCACTGGGCTCATGACAAGACTATGATGTGGCACTTTGGTCAAACGCCTTTTGGCAATCCACGTACGCTACGTCAACCGATTGCCCCCCCATCAACCCTCTCTGTTACCTCATCAAAAAAGTCGATCAAGTTGGTCAAACACGATTTGCCGTTAACACTCCCCCAGTCGCCAATACTGAGGGAGCGCAGCACTGTCGGAGGGGCAGTACCGAGGGAGTGCTGCACTGTCGGAGACAGTACTGAGAGTGTTGGAGGGGCAGTACTGAGGGAGTCGTGCACTGTCGGAGGGACAGTACCGAGTGAGTGTCGGAGGGACGGTACCGAGTGAGTGTCGGAGGGACGGTACCGAGGGAGTGTCGGAGGGGCGGTACCGAGGGAGTGTCGGAGGGGCGGTACCGAGGGAGTGTCGGAGGGACGGTACCGAGGGAGTGTCGGAGGGACGGTACCGAGGGAGTGTCGGAGGGGCGGTACCGAGGGAGTGTCGCAGGGGCGGTACCGAGGGAGTGTCGCAGGGGCGGTACCGAGGGAGTGTCGCAGGGGCGGTACCGAGGGAGTGCCGCAGGGGCGGTACTGAGGGAGTGTCGGAGGGGCGGTACTGAGGGAGTGTCGCAGGGGCGGTACTGAGGGAGTGTCGCAGGGGCGGTACTGAGGGAGTGTCGGAGGGGCGGTACTGAGGGAGTGTCGGAGGGACGGTACTGAGGGAGTGTCGGAGGGACGGTACTGAGGGAGTGTCGGAGGGGCGGGTACTGAGGGAGTGTCGGAGGGGCGGTACTGAGGGAGTGTCGGAGGGGCGGTACTGAGGGAGTGTCGGAGGGGCGGTACTGAGGGAGTGTCGGAGGGGCGGTACTGAGGGAGTGTCGGTACTGAGGGAGTGTCGGAGGGGCGGTACTGAGGGAGTGTCGGAGGGGCGGTACTGAGGGAGTGTCGGAGGGGCGGTACTGAGGGAGTGTCGGAGGGGCGGTACTGAGGGAGTGTTGGAGGGGCGGTACTGAGGGAGTGTCGGAGGGGCGGGACTGAGAGAGTGTCGGAGGGGCGGTACTGAGGGAGTGTCGGAGGGGCGGTACTGAGGGAGTGTCGGAAGGGCGGTACTGAGGGAGTGTCGGAGGGGCGGTACTGAGTGAGTGTCGGAGGGGCGGTACTGAGGGAGTGTCGGAGGGACGGTACTGAGGGAGTGTCGGAGGGGCGGGACTGAGGGAGTGTCGGAGGGGCGGGACTGAGGGAGTGTCGGAGGGGCGGGACTGAGGGAGTGTCGGAGGGGCAGGACTGAGGGAGTGTCGGAGGGGCGAGACTGAGGGAGTGTCGGAGGGGCGGTACTGAGGGAGTGTCGGAGGGGCAGTACTGAGGGAACGCCGCAATGTCGGCGGGGCAGTACTGAGGGAGTGTCGGATGGGCTATACTGAGGGAGTGTCGGAGGGGCGGTACTGAGGGAGTGTCGGAGGGGCGGTACTGAGGGAGTGTAGGAGGGGCGGTACTGAGGGAGTGTCGGAGGGGCGGTACTGAGGGAGTGTCGGAGGGGCGGTACTGAGGGAGTGTCGGTACCGAGGGAGTATCGGAGGGGCGATACTGAGTGAGTGTCGGAGGGGCGGTACTGAGGGAGTGTCGGAGGGGCGGTACTGAGGGAGTGTCGGAGGGGTGGTACTGAGGGAGTGTCGGAGGGGCGGTACTGAGGGAGTGTCGGAGGGGCGGTACTGAGGGAGTGTCGGAGGGGCGGTACTGAGGGAGTGTCGCACTGTAGAAGGGACAGTACTGAGGGAGTGTCGGAGGGGCAGTACTGAGGGAGTGTCGGAGGGGCAGTACTGAGGGAGTGTCGGAGGGACGGTACTGAGCGAGTGTCGGAGGGGCGGTACTGAGGGAGTTTCGGAGGGGCGGTACTGAGGGAGTGTCGGAGGGGCGGTACTGAGGGAGTGTCATAGAAACATAGCAAAATAGGTGCAGGAGTAGGCCATTCGGCCCTTCGAGCCTGCACCGCCATTCAATCGGTTCATGGCTGATCATTCCTTCAGTACCCCTTTCCTGCTTTTTCTCCATGTCCCTTGATCCCCTGAACCGCAAGAGCCATATCTAACACCCTCTTGCATATATCCAGTGAACTGGCATCAACAACACTCTGCGGCAGGGAATTCCTCAGGTTAACAACTCTCTGAGTGAAGAAGTTTCTCCTCATCTCAGTCCTAAATGGCCTACCCCTTATCCTAAGACTATGTCCCCTAATTCTGGACTTCCCCAACATCGGGAACATTCTTCCCGCATCTAACCTATCCAGTCCCGTCAGAATCTTCTATGTTTCTGTGAGATCCTCTCTCATCCTTCTAAACTCCAGTGAATAAAGGCCCAGTTGATCCAGTCTCTCCTCAAATGACAGCCCAGCCATCCCTGGAATCAGTCTGGTGAAACTTCGCTGCACTCCCTCAATACAGAGGCAGAGGGAAACAAAAAGGAGGCAAAAGCAAAAGACAGAAAGGAGATGAGGAAAAGTGGAGGGCAGAGAAACCCAAGGCAAAGAACAAAAAGGGCCACTGTACAGCAAAATTCTAAAAGGACAAAGGGTGTTAAAAAAACAAGCCTGAAGGCTTTGTGTCTTAATGCAAGGAGTATCCGCAATAAGGTGGATGAATTAACTGTGCAAATAGATGTTAACAAATATGATGTGATTGGGATTACGAAGACGTGGCTCCAGGATGATCAGGGCTGGGAACTCAACATCCAGGTGTATTCAACATTCAGGAAAGCTAGAATAAAAGGAAAAGGAGGTGGGGTAGCATTGCTGGTTAAGGAGCAAATTAAGGCAATAGTTCGGAAGGACATTAGCTTGGATGATGTGGAATCTATATGGGTAGAGCTGCAGAACACCAAAGGGCAAAAAACGTTAGTGGGAGTTGTGTACAGACCTCCAAACAGTAGTAGTGATGTTGGGGAGGGCATCAAACATGAAATTAGGGGTGCGTGCAATAAAGGTGCAGCAGTTATAATGGGTGACTTTAATATGCACATAGATTGGGTTAACCAAACTGGAAGCAATACGGTGGAGGAGGATTTCCTGGAGTGCATAAGGGATGGTTTTTTAGACCAATATGTCGAGGAACCAACTAGGGGGGAGGCCATCTTAGACTGGGTGTTGTGTAATGAGAGAGGATTAATTAGCAATCTCGTTGTGCGAGGCCCCTTGGGGAAGAGTGACCATAATATGGTGGAATTCTGCATTAGGATGGAGAATGAAACAGTTAATTCAGAGACCATGGTCCAGAACTTAAAGAAGGGTAACTTTGAAGGTATGAGGCGTGAATTGGCTAGGATAGATTGGCGAATGATACTGAAGGGGTTGACTGTGGATGGGCAATGGCAGACATTTAGAGACCGCATGGATGAACTACAACAATTGTACATTCCTGTCTGTCGTAAAAATAAAAAAGGGAAGGTGGCTCAACCGTGGCTATCAAGGGAAATCAGGGATAGCATTAAAGCCAAGGAAGTGGCATACAAATTGGCCAGAAATAGCAGCGAACCCGGGGACTGGGAGAAATTTAGAACTCAGCAGAGGAGGACAAAGGGTTTGATTAGGGCAGGGAAAATGGAGTACGAGAAGAAGCTTGCAGGGAATATTAAGACGGATTGCAAAAGTTTCTATAGATATGTAAAGAGAAAAAGGTTAGTAAAGACAAACGTAGGCCCCCTGCAGTCAGAATTAGGGGAATTCATAACGGGGAACAAAGAAATGGCGGACCAATTGAACAAGTACTTTGGTTCGGTATTCACTGAGGAGGACACAAACAACCTTCCGGATATAAAAGGGGTCGGAGAGTCTAGTAAGGAGGAGGAACTGAGGGAAATCCTTATTAGTCGGGATATTGTGTTGGGGAAATTGATGGGATTGAAGGCCAATAAATCCCCAGGGCCTGATGGACTGCATCCCAGAGTACTTAAGGAGGTGGCCTTGGAAATAGCGGATGCATTGACAGTCATTTTCCAACATTCCATTGACTCTGGATCAGTTCCTATCGAGTGGAGGGTAGCCAATGTAACCCCACTTTTTAAAAAAGGAGGGAGAGAGAAAACAGGGAATTATAGACCGGTCAGCCTGACATCGGTAGTGGGTAAAATGATGGAATCAATTATTAAGGATGTCATAACAGTGCATTTGGAAAGAGGTAATATGATTGGTCCAAGTCAGCATGGATTTGTGAAACGGAAATCATGCTTGACAAATCTTCTGGAATTTTTTGAGGATGTTTCCAGTAGAGTGGACAAGGGAGAACCAGTTGATGTGGTATATTTGGACTTTCAGAAGGCTTTCGACAAGGTCCCACACAAGAGATTAATGTGCAAAGTTAAAGCACATGGGATTGGGGGTAGTGTGCTGACATGGATTGAGAACTGGTTGTCAGACAGGAAGCAAAGAGTAGGAGTAAATGGGGACTTTTCAGAATGGCAGGCAGTGACTAGTGGGGTACCGCAAGGTTCTGTGCTGGGGCCCCAGCTGTTTACACTGTACATTAATGATTTAGACGAGGGGATTAAATGTAGTATCTCCAAATTTGCAGATGACACTAAGTTGGGTGGCAGTGTGAGCTGCGAGGAGGATGCTATGAGGCTGTAGAGCGACTTGGATAGGTTAGGTGAGTGGGCAAATGCATGGCAGATGAAGTATAATGTGGATAAATGTGAGGTTATCCACTTTGGTGGTAAAAAGAGAGAGACAGACTATTATCTGAATGGTGACAGATTAGGAAAAGGAGAGGTGCAAAGAGACCTGGGTGTCATGGTACATCAGTCATTGAAGGTTGGCATGCAGGTACAGCAGGCGGTTAAGAAAGCAAATGGCATGTTGGCCTTCATAGCGAGGGGATTTGAGTATAGGGGCAGGGAGGTGCTGCTACAATTGTACAGGGCCTTGGTGAGGCCACACCTGGAGTATTGTGTACAGTTTTGGTCTCCTAACCTGAGGAACGACATTCTTGCGATTGAGGGAGTGCAACGAAGGTTTACCAGACTGATTCCCAGGATGGCGGGACTGACCTATCAAGAAAGACTGGATCAACTGGGCTTGTATTCACTGGAGTTCAGAAGAATGAGAGGGGACCTCATAGAAACGTTTAAAATTCTGACGGGGTTATACAGGTTAGATGCAGGAAGAATGTTCCCAATGTTGGGGAAGTCCAGAACCAGGGGACACAGTCTAAGGATAAGGGGGAAGCCATTTAGGACCGAGATGAGGAGGAATTTCTTCACCCAGAGAGTGGTGAACCTGTGGAATTCTCTACCACAGAAAGTTGTTGAGGCCAATTCACTAAATATATTCAAAAAGGAGTTAGATGAAGTCCTTACTACTTGGGGAATCAAGGGGTATGGTGAGAAAGCAGGAATGGGGTACTGAAGTTGCATGTTCAGCCATGAACTCATTGAATGGCGGTGCAGGCTAGAAGGGACGAATGGCCTGCTCCTGCACCTATTTTCTATGTTTCTATGTAATAGCAAGAACGTCCTTCCTCAGACTAGGAGACCAAAACTGAACACAATATTCCAGGTAAGGGCTCACTAAGGCCCTGTACAACTGCAGTAAGACCTCCCGGCTCCTATACTCAAATCCCCTAGCTATGAAGGCCAACATACCATTTGCCTTCTTCACCGCCTGCTGTACCTGCATGCCCACTTTCAGTGACTAATGAACCATGACACCCAGGTCTCATTGCACCTCACCTTTTTCTAGTCTGCTGCCATTCAGATAATATTCTGCCTTCGTGTTTTTGCCCCCAAAATGGATAACTTCACATTTATCCACATTATACTGCATCTGCCATGCATTTGCCCACTCACCTAACCTGTCCAAGTCACCCTGCAGCCCCTTAGCGTCCTCCTCACAGCTCACACCGCCACCCAGTTTAGTGTCATCTGCAAACTTGGAGATATTACACTCTATTCCTTCATCCAAGTCATTAATGTATATTGTAAAGAGCTGGTGTCCCAGCACTGAGCCCTGCGGCACTCCACTAGTCACTGCCTGCCATTCTGAAAAGGACCCGTTTATCCCAACTCTCTGCTTCCTGTCTGCCAACCAGTTCCCTATCCACATCAGTATATTACCCCCAATACCATGTGCTTTGATTTTGCACACCAATCTCTTGTGCGGGACCTTGTCAAAAGCCTTCTGAAAGTCCAAATACACCACATCCACTGGTTCTCCCTTGTCCACTCTGCTAGTTACATCCTCAAAAAATTCCAGAAGATTCGTCAAGCATGATTTCCCTTTCATAAATCTATGCTGACTTGATTCGATCATGTCACCGCTTTCCAAATGCACTGCTATTTCGTCCTTCATGATCGATTCCAACATTTTCCCCACTACTGATGTCAAGCTAACCGGTCTATAATTACCATTTTGCTCTCCCTCCTTTTTTAAAAAGTGTGTTACATTAGCTACCCTCCAGTCAATGGGAACTGATCCAGAGTCGATAGATTGTTGGAAAATGATCACCAATGCATCCACTATTTCTAGGGCCACTTCCTTGAGCACTCTGGGATGCAGACTATTAGGCCCGGGGGATTTATCGGCCTTCAATACCATCAATTTCCTTAACACAATTTCCCGCCTAATAAGTCCTCCTGCTCACTAGTCCCCCAATATCTTTGGAAGGTTATTTGTATCTTCCTTCGTGAAGACAGAACCGAAGTATTGGTTCAATTGGTCTGCCATTTCTTTGTTCCCCATTATAAATTCACCTGAATCCGACTACAAGGTACCTACGTTTGTCTTTACTAATCTTTTTCTCTTCACATATTTATTGAAGCTTTTATATTCCCTGCAAGCTTCCTCTCGTACTCTATTTTCCCCCTCTTAATGAAATCCTTAGTCCTCCTCTGTTGAATTCTAAATTTCTCCCAGTCCTCAGGTTTGTTGCTTTTTCTAGACAATTTATGTGCCTCTTCCTTGGCTTTAACACTATCCTTAATTTCCTTTGTTAGCCATGGTTGAGCCACCTTCCCAGTTTTATTTTTACTCTAGACAGGGATGTACAATTGCTGAAGTTCATCCATGTGATCTTTAAATGTTTGCCATTGCTTATCCACCATCAACCCTTTTGGTATCGTTTGCCAGTCTATTCTAGCCAATTCATGCCTCATACCGTTGAAGTTACCTTTCCTTAAGTTCAGGACTCTAGTTTCCAAATTAAATTTGTCACTCTCCATCTTAATAAGGAATTCTACCATATTATGGTCAGTTTTCCCCAAGAGACCTCACACAACAAGATTGCTAATTAATCCCTTCTCATTACACATCACCCAGTCGAGGATGGCCAGCTCCCTGGTTGGTTCCTCGACATATTGGTCGAGAAAACCATCCCTAATACACTCCAGGAAATCCTCCTCCACTGCATTGCTACCAGTTAGGTTAGCCCAATCAATGTGTAGATTAAAGTCGCCCATGATGACTGCTGTACCTTTATTGCACACATCCCTTATTTCTTGTTTGATGCTGTCCCCAACCTCACTACTACTATTTGGTGGTCTGTACACAACACCCACTAGCGGTTTCTGCCCTTTGGAATTCCGCAGCTCCACCCATACCGATTCCACATCATCCAGGCTAATGTCCTTCCTTACCATTGCATTGATTTAATCTTTAACCAGCAACGCCACCCCGCCTCCTTTTCCTTTCTGTCTATCCTTCCTAAATGCTGAATACCCTTGGATGTTGAGTTCCCAGCCTTGGTCCCCCGGAGCCATGTCTCCATGATGCCAATCACATCGTATCCGTTAACTGCTATCTGCGCAGTTAATTCATCCACCTTATTCCAAATACTCCTCACATTGAGGCACAGAGCCTTCAGGCTTGTTTTTTTAAATACACTTTGCCCCTTTAGAATTTTGCTGTAATGTGGTCCTTTTTGTTTTTTGCCTTGGGTTTCTCTGCCCTCCACTTTTACTATTCTCCTTTCTATATTTTGCTTCTGCCTCCTTTTTATTTTTCTCTGTCTCCCTGCATAGGTTCCCATCCCCCTGCCAAGGTTCCCATCCCCCTGCCATATTAGTTTAACTCCTCCCCAACAGCACTAGCAAACACTCTCCCCTAAGATATGGGTTCCGGTCCTGCTCAGGTGCAAACCGTGCGGTTTGTACTGGTCCCACCTACCCCGAAAGAACTCGAGAACAACAATTTAAAGCGACCCTTATGTGGTGCTGTTTTACATAAGAACATAAGAATTAGGAACAGGAGTAGACCATCTAGCCCCCCGAGCCTGCTCCGCCATTCAATAAGATCATGGCTGATCTGGCCGTACACTCAGCTCCACTTACCCGCCTGTAAGTACTGAGGGAGTGTCGGAGGGGCAGGATGGAGGGAGTGTTGGAGGGACGGTACTGAGGGAGTGTCGGGCTCTGCCGGTTTACCTCAGCCTGCGGCCTCCAGCGGCTCGGTCGTTGCGCCTGCTGCGTCACCGGCTGCACCCCGCCTCCACCGGCAGCGTCACCGGCTGGACCCCGCCTCATCCGGCAGCGTCACCGGCTGGGCCCCGACCCCGTTCATGTCACTCGGGTCCCGGCCCCGCCCCTGAATGTGTCACTCGTGTTCCGGCCCCGCCCCTGAAAACATCAATCGGGTCCTGCTCCCGCCCCCGAACACGTCACTCGGGTCCCGGCCCCGCCCTCGTTCACGTCACTCGGGTTCTGATCCGTCAGCCGCGCTCGTTATCGCCGGGCGGGTGTGAGTGAGTGAGCGAGAGCGGCAAGCAGGCACCATCTGCACCCGGGGACTGTCCCTCCGCAGTGTGAGGGAGCAACACCCGCGGACTGTCCCCCCGCAGTGTGGGGTGGGGTGGGAGCGAGCGCCGCGGACTGTCCCGCACTCCTTCCATCGGCCATTACTGAACAAGACGGGGACGGGAACTACAACCACCGGCATGCCTTGCGGTGAACCAGGGCGGCTCCCTGTGCCGGGAACTCTGGGAGCTGTAGTCCGGCAGGCTGACATTTTGTCCCAATGAACCCCATTGATCCTCTCTTGACTCCCCATTGATCCTCTCTGACTCCCCATTGACTTCCACTGACTCCCCATTGACCCTCTCTGACTCCCCATTGACTTCCACTGACTCCCCATTGACCCTCTCTGACTCCCATTGACCCTCTCTGACTCCCATTGACCCTCTCTGACTCCCCACTGACTCCGCATTGACCCTCTCTGACTCCCCATTGACCCTCTCTGACTCCCCATTGACCCCTACTGACTCCCCAGTGACCCCCACTGACTCCCCATTGACCCCCGCTGACTCCCCATTGACATAGAAAATAGGTGCAGTCATAGGCTATTTGGCCCTTCGAGCCTGCACCGCCATTCAATAAGATCATGGCTGATCCTTCCTTCAGCACCACTTTCCTGCTTTCTCTCCATACCCCTTGATCCCCTTTAGCCGTAAGGGCCACATCTAACTCCCTCTTGAATATATCCAATGCATCAACAACTCTCTGCAGTAGGGAATTCCACAGGTTAACAACTCTCAGTGAAGAAGTTCCTCCTCATCTCAGTCTGAAATGGCTTACCCCTTATCCTAAAACTATGTCCTCTGGTTCTGGTCTTCTCCAACATCGGGAACATTCTTCCTGCATCTAACCTGTCTCGTCCCGTCAGAATCTTATATGTTTCTATGAGATTCGCTCTCATCCTTCTAAACTCCAGTTGATCGAGTCTTTCCTCATATGACAGTCCAGCCATCCCTGGAATCAGTCTGGTGAAGTTTCACTGCACTCCCTCAATAGCAAGAATGTCCTTCCTCAGGTTAGGAGACCAAAACTGTACACAATACTCCAGGTGTGGCCTCACCAAGGCCCTGTACAACTGTAGCAACACCTCCCTGCCCCTGTACTCAAATCCCCTCGCTATGAAGGCCAACATGCCATTTGCTTTCTTAACTGCCTGCTGTACCTGTATGCCAACCTTCAATGACTGATGTACCATGACACCCAGGTCTCGTTGCTCCTCCCCTTTTCCTAATCTGTCACCATTCAGATAATAGTCTGTCTCTCTCTTTTTACCACCAAAGTGGATAACCTCACATTTATCCACATTATACTTCATCTGCCATGCATTTGCCCACTCACCTAACCTATCCAAGTCGCTCTGTAGACTCATAGCATCCTCCTCGCAGCTCACACTGCAACCCAACTTAGTGTCATCTGCAAATTTGAAGATACCACATTTAATCCCCTCGTCTAAATCATTAATGTACAGTGTAAACAGCTGGGGCCCCAGCACAGAAGCTTGCGGTACCCCACTAGTCACTGCCTGCCACTCTGAAAAGTCCCCATTTACTCCTACTCTTTGCTTCCTGTCTGACAACCAGTTCTCAATCCATGTCAGCACACTACCCCCAATCCCATGTGCTTTAACTTTGCACATTAATCTCTTGTGTGGGACCTTGTCGAAAGCCTTCTGAAAGTCCAAATATACCACATCAACTGGTTCTCCTATGTCCACTCCACTGGAAACATCCTCAAAAAATTCCAGAAGATTTGTCAAGCATGATTTCCCTTTCACAAATCCATGCTGACTTGGACCTATCATGTCACCTCTTTCCAAATGCGCTGCTATGACATCCTTAATAATTGATTCCATCATTTTACCCATTACCGATGTCAGGCTGACCGGTCTATAATTCCCTGTTTTCTCTCTCCCTCCTTTTTTAAAAAGTGGGGTTGCATTGGCTACCCTCCACTCGATAGGAACTGATCCAGAGTCAATGGAATGTTGGAAAATGACTGTCAATGCATCTGCTATTTCCAAGGCCACCTCCTTAAGTACTCTGGGATGCAGTCCATCAGGCCCTGGGGATTTATCGGCCTTCAATCCCATCAATTTCCCCAACACAATTTCCCGACTAATAAGGATTTCCCTCAGTTATCCAAATCGTTAATGTATATTGTAAAGAGCTGGTATCCCAGCACTGAACCTTGCGGTACCCCACTAGTCACTGCCTGCCATTCTGAAAAGGACCCGATTATCCCGACTCTCTGCTTCCTGTCTGCCAACCAGTTCTCTATCCACGTCAGTACATTACCCCCAATACCATGTACTTTAATTTTCCACACCAATCACTTGTGTGGGACCTTGGCAAAAGACTTTTGAAAGTCCAAATACACCACATCCACTGGTTCTCCCTTGTCCACTCTGCTAGTTACATCCTCAAAAAATTCCAGAAGATTTGTCAAGCATGATTTCCCTTTCAGAAATCCATGCTGACTTGGACCAATCCCATCACTGCTTTCCAAATGCGCTGCTTTTTCATCTTTAATAATTGATTCCAACATTTTCCCCACGACTGATGTCAGGCTAACAGGTCTATAAATACCCGTTTTCTCTCCCTCTTTTAAAAAGTGGTGTTACATTAGCCACTCTTCAGTCCATAGGAACTAATCCACAGTCGATAGACTGTTGGAAAATGATCACCAATGCATCCACTATTTCTAGGGCCACTTCCTTAAGTACTCTGGGATGTAGACTATCAGGCTCCGGGGATTTATCGGCCTTCAATCCCATCAATTTCCCTAACACAATTTCCCGCCTAATAAGGATATCCTTCAGTTCCTCCTTCTCACTAGACCCACCGTCCCCTAGTACTTTCCGAAGGTTATTTGTGTCTTCCTTCGTGAAGAGACAACCCCACTGACTCCCCATTGACCCTCACTGACTCCCCATTGACCCCAACTGACTCCCCATTGAACCCTGCTGACTTCCCATTGACCCCAACTGACTCCCCATTGACCCCCATTGACCCCTATTGACTCCCCATTGACCCCCACTGACACCGCAATGACCCCACTGACTCCCCATTAACACCCACTGACTCCCCATTGACCCCCAATGACTCCCCAATGACCCCCAAGTGACCCCTCCATTGCCTCCCACAGGAGATGCAACACGCCCTTTCACCTCCTCCCTTCCCATCGTCCAGGATCCCAAAAATACCCATTCCGGATGAAACAGTGATTCATTTGTACTTCTTACAACTTTGTATACTGTATTCGCTGCTCACGATGCGGCCTCCTCGACACTGGGGAGACCAGAAGCAGATTGGGTGACTGCTTTGTGGATCGCCTCCGTTCAGTCCGCAAGCCTGACCCCTGAGCTTCCGGTCGCCTGTCACTTTAATCCTCCGCTCCACTCCCACTCTGACCTCTCCGTCATCGGTCTCCTGCACTGTTCCGACACAAGCTCGAGGAACAGCACCTCGTCTTTCTATTACGCACTTTACAGCCTTCTGCACTCGATATTGAGTTCAACAATTTCAGATCATAAACTCTGCCCCATGTTTTACATGGGAACATAAGAAATAGGAGCAGGAGTAGACCATACGGCCCCTCGAGCCTGCTCCACCATTTAATACGATCATGGACTCAGGTCCACTTCCCTGCCCGCTCCCCATAACCCGTTATTCCCTTATCGGTTAAGAAACTGTCTATCTCTGTCTTAAATTTATTCAATGACCCAGCTTCCACAGCTCTCTGGGGCAGCGAATTCCACAGATTTACAACACTCTGAGAGAAGAAATTTCTCATCTCAGTTTTAAATGGGTGGCCCCTTATTCGAAGATTATGCCCCCTAGTTCTAGTCTCCCCCATCAGTGGAAACATCCTCTCTGCATCCACCTTGTCAAGCCCCCTCATAATCTTACACATTTCGATAAGATCACCTCTCCTTCTGAATTCCAATGAGTTGAGGCCCAACCTACTCAATCTTTCCTCATAAGTCAACCCCCTCATCCCCGGAATCAACCGAGTGAACCTTCTCTGAACTGCCTCCAAAGCAAGTATAACCAAAACTGTACGCAGTATTCCAGGTGTGGCCTCACCAATACCCTGCATAACTGTAGCAAGACTTCCCTGCTTTTATACTCCATCCCCTTTGCAATAAAGGCCAAGATACCATTGGCCTTCCTGATCACTTGCTGTACCTGCATACTATCCTTTTGTGTTTCATGCACAGGTACCCCCAGGTCCTGCTGTACTGTAGCACTTTGCAATCTTTCTCCAATTAAATAATAACTTGGTCTTCGATTTTTTTTTCTGCCAAAGCGCAAAACCTCACACTTTTCAACATGATACACCATTTGCCAAATTTTTGCCCACTCACTTAGCCTGTCTATGTCCTTTTGCAGCTTTTTGTGACCTCACACATTGCTTTTCCTCCATCTTTGTATCGTCAGCAAACTTGGCTACGTTACACTCAGTCCCTTCATCCAAGTGATTAATAGAGATTGTAAATAGTTGGGGTCACAGCACTGATCCCTGCAACACCCCACTAGTTACTGATGCCCACCCGAGCAGGTGGTACAGCAGGTACTGGTTCTGCCATTCCCATTTACGCCTCCTCTGTACCCATCCTTTGTTTCTTTACTTGACCCATTATCATCCCTTTTGTCATTTGTCACCTGCAATGGCTTCTCTAACCACTCCCGCATTGTTACCTCTGGTGTCCCCCAAGGGTCTATCCTTGGTCCCCTCCTATTTCTCTTCTATATGCCGTCCCTTGGCAGCATCTTCCGAAAACACGGAGTCAGGTTCCACGTGTACGCTGATGCCCCCCAGCTCCACCTCTCCATCACTTCTCTCGACCAATCCACGCTCTCTAAATTGGTCACATTGCTTGTCCAACATCCATGAGCAGAAATTTTCTCCAATTAAATACTGGGAAGACCAAAGCCTTTGTTTTTGCTCCCCACAACAAACTTCGTTCACTAGCTACCGACACCATCCCTCTTCTTAGCATCTGCCTGAGGCTGAACCAGCCTGGTGCTCACCCGAGATGTCATATTTGCCCCTGAAATGAGCTAACAATCACATATCCCGCGGCATAACTAAAACCGCCTATTTCCACCACCATAACATTGCCCGCATCTGCCCCTCCCTCAGCTCATCTGCTGCTGAAACCCTCATCCATGCCTTTGTTACCCGTAGACTTGACGACTCCAATGCACTCCTGGCTGGCCTCCCATATTCTGCCCTATGTAAACTTGAGGTCATCCAAAACTCGACAGCCCGTGTCTGAACTCGCACCAAGTCCCGCTCACCCATCACCCCTGTGCTCGCTGACCTACATTGGCTCCCAGTTAAGCAACGCCTCAATTTCAAAATTCTGGGTCAATTGTTAATTTTAAATCAGAGATTGATAGCTTTGTGTTAACCAAAGACATTAAGGAATATGGGGCGAAGGCTGGTGTATGGAGTTAGGTCACAGATCAGCCGTGATCTCATTGAATGGCGGAACAGGCTCAAGGGGCTGACTGGCCTCCTCCTGTTCCTATGTAATATTGAGAAGGACAATGCGGGAGTGGTTAGAAGGACAAGGAGCAATCTAGAATTAAAATACTTAAATGGAGAGCTAATTTCAGAGGGTTGAGGAAGGGGCCTGGGCCGGGTATATTGGAGTCAAAAGACGGGCAGGCAAAAACGGAATGGAACAATGGGCGGCCTTTAAAGAGGGAATGGTTCGGGTACAGTCGAGGGACATTCCCACAAGGGGGAAAGGGCAACCAAAGCTAGAGCTCCCGGGATGGCGAAGGAGTTAGAGAGTAGGATGAAGCAGAAAATGGGGACGTATGACAGATATCAGCTCGATAATACAAGGGCGAATCAGGCTGAATATAAAAAGTACAGAGAAGTGAAAAAGGAAGTAAGAGGGACAAGCGAGAAAGTATGAGAATACATTGGGGGCTGACATAAAGAGGAATCTAAAAGTCTTCTGCAGGCATGTTAACATCATGGGCTGTCCCGACCACAGGTCGGGGCTGTAAATAGAGCTTGAGCACGGGCCCAGGACCATCGTGGGCCGCCCCGACCTGTGAGAGAACACCACCGCGGGTCGGGGCTATAAATAGAGCTGGAGCGCCAGGCCCAGGAACAATGTGCGGCGAACGAGGGTACGGGCCCAAAAGAGCCGAGGGCCCAGGGGGCAGCATGGGCCCAGCCCACACAGCGATATGTGTGCGCACTAAGTCTCCAGTCGTCCTGGTTAACCCTTGCCACTGAATAAAGCCCTCGCTCTGTCGAGCCCGTGTGGTGGCTGGTGTGCAACAGCCACGCCACGTTAAAAAAAAATCCACGCACAGGCATCTTCCACCCCCTCAACTGGAGTTCAGGACTGGAACATCGGGTCATAGAAACATAGAAAATAGGTGCAGGAGTAGGCCATTCGGCCCTTCGAGCCTGCACCGCCATTCAATGAGTTCATGGCTGAACATGCAACTTCAGTACCCTATTCCTGCTTTCTCGCCATACCCCTTGATCCCCCGAGTAGTAAGGACTACATCTAACTCCTTCATTGAAACATCTGTGAACTCTCTTGGAAGCAAGTCATCCTCGTTCCAGGGACCGCCGATGATGATAAACAGTAAGAACATAAGAATGAGGAGCAGGAGTCGGCCATTCGGCCCCTCGAGCCTGCTCCGCCATTCAATAAGATCATGGCTGATCTTCTACCTCAACTCCACTTTCCCGCACTAACCCCATATCGCTTGATTTCCTTAATATCCAAAAATCTCACGATCGCTGTCCTGAATATACTCAAAGACTGAGGGGTCGAAATTCAGTTTCTCCCGCCACCCGTTAACCGTGGAGGGGAGGAGGCCAACGGGCGGCAAAGGCCGATCTCCGACGTTAAGCGCTGTCCACACCTGCGCAGAAATTCAGTCGGCTCTTTGGCAGAGGCGCCAAGAGCAAACGCTGCGCCGGATCAGGCCACCCGCGTGGTGACGTCATCCAGCGTGCCACGCCTGCTTGGCGCCTCGATCGCGATGTTTAGTTTGGACGTTGGCCTTCCCGGCAGGCGTTCTTACAGCCTGGTACAAGTGGTGAGTAAACAGCGAAACCCGGGCGGAATCGGCCCGAGAGCCAGGTAAGTTTATTTATTTCTTCATTTATTTCATGAGTTGTAACAGCGGGGAAGTTTGTGTGCGGGCCGGAGAAGTTTGAGGGTTTTTTTTTTCGTCTTTCTTTCTTCCCTTCCCTTCCCGTTTTCCAACCAGCGTGGCGGCAGCCTCCCGCTGTGAAATTCAGTCGGCCTCCGGAGCTCCCGCCCGAGGATGAGTGTGCCGCGCCGCTCCCGCATCTTTGGCCGTTAAAAAACTGAATTGCTCAGTTTGAGCCTGCTCCTAATGCCTCGCCGGTAAAACCAGCAGTCAGGTGGCGACACTGCCTCCAAAACAACAGTGTCGAATTTCGGCCCGTGAGCCTGCACAGCCCTCTGGGGTAGAGAATTCCAAAGATTCACCTCCCTCTGAGGGAAGAAATCGCTCCTCGGCTCAGTCCTAAATGGCCGACCCCTTATTCTGAGACTGTGACCCCTGGTTCTCGACTCCTCAACCTGAGGAAACATCCTCCCTGCATCTGCCCTGTCACGCCCTGTCCAAATTTTGTATGTTTCAATGAGATCACCTCTTATTCTTCTGAACTCGAGAGAATATAGGCAGAGTCTACTCAACCTCTCCTCGTAAGACAATCCCTCCATCCCAGGAATCAGTCTGGTGAACCTTCGTTGCACTCCCTCAATGGCAAGTATATCCTTCCTTCGGTAAGGACACTAAAACTGTCCACAATACCCCAGGTGTGGTCTCACCAGGGCCCGGTATAATTGCAGCAGGACATCTTTACTCTTACACTCAAATCCTCTTGTAAAAAGGTTGTCAGAGGAGCGATGGGAATAGGGACCAAAATGGTGGAGGCAAAAGGCATGGCTGAGGTATTAAATGAGTACTTTGCATCAGTGTTTACCCAGGAAGAGGGCTTTGCTGAAGCAGTGGTAAATGAGGAGGTTGCTGGGATACTGGATGAGTTAAAAATAGATAAAGAGGAGGCACTTGAAAGGCTGGCGGTAATTAAAGTGACTAGGTCACCCGGTCCAAGTGGAACGCATCCTAGGTTCCTGAGGGACGTCAGGGTTGCGGAGATGCTGGCCACAATCTTCCAATGCTCCTTGGATACAGGGGACTGGGGGATTTGCAAATGTTACAGTCTTGTTCAAAAAAGGGTGTAAAGATAAACGCGGCGGTTATGGGCCGGTCAGTTTAACATCGGCAGTGGGGAAGCTTTTAGCAATGATAATCCGGGAGACAATGAATAGCCACTGGGACAAGCTTGCAATAATAAAGGAGAGCCAGCACGGATTTGTTCACGGCAAATCGTGTTTGACTAACTTGATTGAGTATTTTGATGAGGTAACAGGGAAGGTGGATGAGGGCAGTGCAGTTGATGTTATGTATATGGCCTTTCAAAAGGCATTTGATAAAGTACCACATACTAGGCTTGTTGGCAAAATTGAGGCCCATGGGATAAAAGGGACAGTGGCAGTGGGGAGGCAGAATTGGCTAAGGGATAGCAAACATAATGGGCTAGATTTTCGGTTTGTCTGGTGCCTCAGTTAGCGGCCAGAGGGGGCGTTAATGGGAGCGTTAGAGGTTACCGACCAGGAGCACAGCCCCGACCAAAAATTCATTGTCGGCTCACCGGGGGCCCACACCAGTAGCGCCTGGCAGCTGACGATCACTTCGATCATGATGTATTCCTGATGCAACGCGCACCCTTGCGCCCCGGTCGCAAAATTAGATGCGGCCGCCTCATTGAGCGCCCGCCAAAAACAACGTCTGGAAAAGCACTCAGTTCAGGCTTGCAGAGTCGTTAACTGGTGGCTGTTTAAAGAAACATAGAAACATAGAAAATAGGTGCAGGAGCAGGCCATTCGGCCCTTCGAGCCTGCACCGCCATTCAATGAGTTCATGGCTGAACATGCAACTTCAGTACCCCATTCCTGCTTTCTCGCCATACTCCTTGATCCCCCTAGTAGTAAGGACTACATCTAACTCCTTTTTGAATATATTTAGTGAATCGGCCTCAACAACTTTCTGTGGTAGAGAATTCCACAGGTTCACCACTCTCTGGGTGAAGAAGTTTCTCCTCATCTCGGTCCTAAATGGCTTACCCCTTATCCTTAGACTGTGACCCCTGGTTCTGGACTTCCCCAACATTGGGAACATTCTTCCTGCATCTAACCTATCTAAACCCGTCAGAATTTTAAATGTTTCAATGAGATCCCCTCTCATTCTTCTGAACTCCAGTGAATACAAGCCCAGTTGATCGAGTCTTTCTTGATATGTCAGTCCCGCCATCCCGGGAATCAGTCTGGTGAACCTTCGCTGCACTCCCTCAACAGCAAGAATGTCCTTCCTCAGGTTAGGAGACCAAAACTGTACACAATACTCCAGGTGTGGCCTCACCAAGGCCCTGTACAACTGTAGCAACACCTCCCTGCCGCTGTACTCAAATCCCCTCGCTATGAAGGCCAACATGCCATTTGCTTTCTTAACCGCCTGCTGTACCTGTATGCCAACCTTCAATGACTGATGTACCATGACACCCAGGTCTCGTTGCACCTCCCCTTTTCCTAATCTGTCACCATTCAGATAATAGTCTGTCTCTCTCTTTTTACCACCAAAGTGGATAACCTCACATTTATCCACATTATACTTCATCTGCCATGCATTTTCCCACTCACCTAACCTATCCAAGTCGCTCTGTAGACTCATAGCATCCTCCTCGCAGCTCACACTGCAACCCAACTTAATGTCATCTGCAAATTTGAAGATACCACATTTAATCCCCTCGTCTAAATCATTAATGTACAGTGTAAACAGCTGGGGCCCCAGCACAGAAGCTTGCGGTACCCCACTAGTCATTGCCTGCCACTCTGAAAAGTCCCCATTTACTCCTACTCTTTGCTTCCTGTCTGACAACCAGTTCTCAATCCATGTCAGCACACTACCCCCAATCCCATGTGCTTTAACTTTGCACATTAATCTCTTGTGTGGGACCTTGTCGAAAGCCTTCTGAAAGTCCAAATATACCACATCAACTGGTTCTCCTATGTCCACTCTACTGGAAACATCCTCAAAAAATTCCAGAAGATTTGTCAAGCATGATTTCCCTTTCACAAATCCATGCTGACTTGGACCTATCATGTCACCTCTTTCCAAATGCGCTGCTATGACATCCTTAATAATTGATTCCATCATTTTACCCATTACCGATGTCAGGCTGACCGGTCTATAATTCCCTGTTTTCTCTCTCCCTCCTTTTTTAAAAAGTGGGGTTGCATTGGCTACCCTCCACTCGATAGGAACTGATCCAGAGTCAATGGAATGTTGGAAAATGACTGTCAATGCATCCGCTATTTCCAAGGCCACCTCCTTAAGTACTCTGGGATGCAGTCCATCAGGCCCTGGGGATTTATCGGCCTTCAATCCCATCAATTTCCCCAACACAATTTCCCGACTAATAAGGATTTCCCTCAGTTATCCAAATCGTTAATGGATATTGTAAAGAGCTGGTATCCCAGCACTGAACCTTGCGGTACCTCACTACAAATCACTGCCTGCCATTCTGAAAAGGACCCGATTATCCCGACTCTCTGCTTCCTGTCTGCCAACCAGTTCTCTATCCACGTCAGTACATTACCCCCAATACCATGTACTTTAATTTTCCACACCAATCACTTGTGTGGGACCTTGGCAAAAGCCTTTTGAAAGTCCAAATACACCACATCCACTGGTTCTTCCTTGTCCACTCTGCTAAGTTACATCCTCAAAAAATTCCAGAAGATTTGTCAAGCATGATTTCCCTTTCAGAAATCCATGCTGACTTGGACCAATCCCATCACTGCTTTCCAAATGCGCTGCTTTTTCATCTTTAATAATTGATTCCAACATTTTCCCCACGACTGATGTCAGGCTAACAGGTCTATAAATACCCGTTTTCTCTCCCTCTTTTAAAAAGTGGTGTTACATTAGCTACTCTTCAGTCCATAGGAACTAATCCACAGTCGATAGACTGTTGGAAAATGATCACCAATGCATCCACTATTTCTAGGGCCACTTCCTTAAGTACTCTGGGATGCAGACTATCAGGCTCCGGGGATTTATCGGCCTTCAATCCCATCAATTTCCCTAACACAATTTCCCGCCTAATAAGGATATCATTCAGTTCCTCCTTCTTACTGGACCCACCGTCCCCTAGTACTTTCGGAAGGTTATTTGTGTCTTCCTTCGTGAAGAGACAACCCCCACTGACTCCCCATTGACCCTCACTGACTCCCCATTGACCCCAACTGACTCCCCATTGAACCCTGCTGACTTCCCATTGACCCCAACTGACTCCCCATTGACCCCTATTGACTCCCCATTGACCCCCACTGACACCGCAATGACCCCACTGACTCCCCATTAACCCTCACTGACTCCCCATTGACCCCAACTGACTCCCCATTGAACCCTGCTGACTTCCCATTGACCCCAACTGACTCCCCATTGACCCCCACTGACACCGCAATGACCCCACTGACTCCCCATTAACCCCCACTGACTCCCCATTGACCCCCAATGACTCCCCAATGACCCCCAAGTGACCCCTCCATTGCCTCCCACAGGAGATGCAACACGCCCTTTCACCTCCTCCCTTCCCATCGTCCAGGATCCCAAAAATACCCATTCCGGATGAAACAGTGATTCATTTGTACTTCTTACAACTTTGTATACTGTATTCGCTGCTCACGATGCGGCCTCCTCGACACTGGGGAGACCAGAAGCAGATTGGGTGACTGCTTTGTGGATCGCCTCCGTTCAGTCCGCAAGCCTGACCCCTGAGCTTCCGGTCGCCTGTCACTTTAATCCTCCGCTCCACTCCCACTCTGACCTCTCCGTCCTCGGTCTCCTGCACTGTTCCGACACAAGCTCGAGGAACAGCACCTCGTCTTTCTATTACGCACTTTACAGCCTTCTGCACTCGATATTGAGTTCAACAATTTCAGATCATAACCTCTGCCCCATGTTTTACATGGGAACATAAGAAATAGGAGCAGGAGTAGACCATACGGCCCCTCGAGCCTGCTCCGCCATTTAATACGATCATGGACTCAGGTCCACTTCCCTGCCCGCTCCCCATAACCCGTTATTCCCTTATCGGTTAAGAAACTGTCTATCTCTGTCTTAAATTTATTCAATGACCCAGCTTCCACAGCTCTCTGGGGCAGCGAATTCCACAGATTTACAACACTCTGAGAGAAGAAATTTCTCATCTCAGTTTTAAATGGGTGGCCCCTTATTCGAAGATTATGCCCCCTAGTTCTAGTCTCCCCCATCAGTGGAAACATCCTCTCTGCATCCACCTTGTCAAGCCCCCTCATAATCTTACACATTTCGATAAGATCACCTCTCCTTCTGAATTCCAATGAGTTGAGGCCCAACCTACTCAATCGTTCCTCATAAGTCAACCCCCTCATCCCCGGAATCAACCGAGTGAACCTTCTCTGAACTGCCTCCAAAGCAAGTATAACCAAAACTGTATGCAGTATTCCAGGTGTGGCCTCACCAATTCCCTACATAACTGTAGCAAGACTTCCCTGCTTTTATACTCCATCCCCTTTGCAATAAAGGCCAAGATACCATTGGCCTTCCTGATCACTTGCTGTACCTGCATACTATCCTTTTGTGTTTCATGCACAGGTACCCCCAGGTCCTGCTGTACTGTAGCACTTTGCAATCTTTCTCCAATTAAATAATAACTTGGTCTTCGATTTTTTTTTCTGCCAAAGCGCAAAACCTCACACTTTTCAACATGATACTCCATTTGCCAAATTTTTGCCCACTCACTTAGCCTGTCTATGTCCTTTTGCAGCTTTTTGTGACCTCACACATTGCTTTTCCTCCATCTTTGTATCGTCAGCAAACTTGGCTACGTTACACTCAGTCCCTTCATCCAAGTGATTAATAGAGATTGTAAATAGTTGGGGTCACAGCACTGATCCCTGCAACACCCCACTAGTTACTGATGCCCACCCGAGCAGGTGGTACAGCAGGTACTGGTTCTGCCATTCCCATTTACGCCTCCTCTGTACCCATCCTTTGTTTCTTTACTTGACCCATTATCATCCCTTTTGTCATTTGTCACCTGCAATGGCTTCTCTAACCACTCCCGCATTGTTACCTCTGGTGTCCCCCAAGGGTCTATCCTTGGTCCCCTCCTATTTCTCTTCTATATGCCGTCCCTTGGCAGCATCTTCCGAAAACACGGAGTCAGGTTCCACGTGTACGCTGATGCCCCGTAGCTCCACCTCTCCATCACTTCTCTCGACCAATCCACGCTCTCTAAATTGGTCACATTGCTTGTCCAACATCCATGAGCAGAAATTTTCTCCAATTAAATACTGGGAAGACCAAAGCCTTTGTTTTTGCTCCCCACAACAAACTTCGTTCATTAGCTACCGACACCATCCCTCTTCTTAGCATCTGCCTGAGGCTGAACCAGCCTGGTGCTCACCCGAGATGTCATATTTGCCCCTGAAATGAGCTAACAATCACATATCCCGCGGCATAACTAAAACCGCCTATTTCCACCACCATAACATTGCCCGCATCTGCCCCTCCCTCAGCTCATCTGCTGCTGAAACCCTCATCCATGCCTTTGTTACCCGTAGACTTGACGACTCCAATGCACTCCTGGCTGGCCTCCAATATTCTGCCCTATGTAAACTTGAGGTCATCCAAAACTCGACAGCCCGTGTCCGAACTCGCACCAAGTCCCGCTCACCCATCACCCCTGTGCTCGCTGACCTACATTGGCTCCCAGTTAAGCAACGCCTCAATTTCAAAATTCTGGGTCAATTGTTAATTTTAAATCAGAGATTGATAGCTTTGCGTTAACCAAAGACATTAAGGAATATGGGGCGAAGGCTGGTGTATGGAGTTAGGTCACAGATCAGCCGTGATCTCATTGAATGGCGGAACAGGCTCAAGGGGCTGACTGGCCTCCTCCTGTTCCTATGTAATATTGAGAAGGACAATGCGGGAGTGGTTAGAAGGACAAGGAGCAATCTAGAATTAAAATACTTAAATGGAGAGCTAATTTCAGAGGGTTGAGGAAGGGGCCTGGGCCGGGTATATTGGAGTCAAAAGAAGGGCAGGCAAAAACGGAATGGAACAATGGGCGACCTTTAAAGAGGGAATGGTTCGGGTACAGTCGAGGGACATTCCCACAAGGGGGAAAGGGCAACCAAAGCTAGAGCTCCCGGGATGGCGAAGGAGTTAGAGAGTAGGATGAAGCAGAAAATGGGAACGTATGACAGATATCAGCTCGATAATACAAGGGCGAATCAGGCTGAATATAAAAAGTACAGAGAAGTGAAAAAGGAAGTAAGAGGGACAAGCGAGAAAGTATGAGAATACATTGGGGGCTGACATAAAGAGGAATCTAAAAGTCTTCTGCAGGCATGTTAACATCATGGGCCGTCTCGACCACAGGTCGGGGCTGTAAATAGAGCTTGAGCACGGGCCCAGGACCATCGTGGGCCGCCCCGACCTGTGAGAGAACACCACCGCGGGTCGGGGCTATAAATAGAGCTGGAGCGCCGGGCCCAGGAACAATGTGCGGCGAACGAGGGTACGGGGCCCAAAAGAGCCGAGGGCCCAGGGGGCAGCATGGGCCCAGCCCACACAGCGATATGTGTGCGCACTAAGTCTCCAGTCGTCCTGGTTAACCCTTGCCACTGAATAAAGCCCTCGCTCTGTCGAGCCCGTGTGGTGGCTGGTGTGCAACAGCCACGCCACGTTAAAAAAAAATCCACGCACAGGCATCTTCCACCCCCTCAACTGGAGTTCAGGACTGGAACATCGGGTCATAGAAACATAGAAACATAGAAAATAGGTGCAGGAGTAGGCCATTCGGCCCTTCGAGCCTGCACCGCCATTCAATGAGTTCATGGCTGAACATGCAACTTCAGTACCCTATTCCTGCTTTCTCGCCATACTCCTTGATCCCCCGAGTAGTAAGGACTACATCTAACTCCTTCATTGAAACATCTGTGAACTCTCTTGGAAGCAAGTCATCCTCGTTCCAGGGACCGCCGATGATGATAAACAGTAAGAACATAAGAATGAGGAACAGGAGTCGGCCATTCGGCCCCTCGAGCCTGCTCCGCCATTCAATAAGATCATGGCTGATCTTCTACCTCAACTCCACTTTCCCGCACTAACCCCATATCGCTTGATTTCCTTAATATCCAAAAATCTCACGATCGCTGTCCTGAATATACTCAAAGACTGAGGGGTCGAAATTCAGTTTCTCCCGCCACCCGTTAACCGTGGAGGGGAGGAGGCCAACGGGCGGCAAAGGCCGATCTCCGACGTTAAGCGCTGTCCACACCTGCGCAGAAATTCAGTCGGCTCTTTGGCAGAGGCGCCAAGAGCAAACGCTGCGCCGGATCAGGCCACCCGCGTGGTGACATCATCCAGCGTGCCACGCCTGCTTGGCGCCTCGATCGCGATGTTTAGTTTGGACGTTGGCCTTCCCGGCAGGCGTTCTTACAGCCTGGAACAAGTGGCGAGTAAACAGCGAAACTCGGGCGGAATCGGCCCGAGAGCCAGGTAAGTTTATTTATTTCTTCATTTATTTCATGAGTTGTAACAGCGGGGAAGTTTGTGTGCGGGCCGGAGAAGTTTGAGGGTTTTTTTTTTTTCCGTCTTTCTTCCCTTCCCTTCCCGTTTTCCAACCAGTGTGGCGGCAGCCTCCCGCTGTGAAATTCAGTCGGCCTCCGGAGCTCCCGCCCGAGGATGAGTGTGCCGCGCCGCTCCCGCATCTTTGGCCGTTAAAAAACTGAATTGCTCAGTTTGAGCCTGCTCCTAATGCCTCGCCGGTAAAACCAGCAGTCAGGTGGCGACACTGCCTCCAAAACAACAGTGTCGAATTTCGGCCCGTGAGCCTGCACAGCCCTCGGGGGTAGAGAATTCCAAAGATTCATCTCCCTCTGAGGGAAGAAATTGCTCCTCGGCTCAGTCCTAAATGGCCGACCCCTTATTCTGAGACTGTGACCCCTGGTTCTCGACTCCTCAACCTGAGGAAACATCCTCCCTGCATCTGCCCTGTCACGCCCTGTCCAAATTTTGTATGTTTCAATGAGATCACCTCTTATTCTTCTGAACTCGAGAGAATATAGGCAGAGTCTACTCAACCTCTCCTCGTAAGACAATCCCTCCATCCCAGGAATCAGTCTGGTGAACCTTCGTTGCACTCCCTCAATGGCAAGTATATCCTTCCTTCGGTAAGGACACTAAAACTGTCCACAATACCCCAGGTGTGGTCTCACCAGGGCCCGGTATAATTGCAGCAGGACATCTTTACTCTTACACTCAAATCCTCTTGTAAAAAGGTTGTCAGAGGAGCGATGGGAATAGGGACCAAAATGGTGGAGGCAAAAGGCATGGCTGAGGTATTAAATGAGTACTTTGCATCAGTGTTTACCCAGGAAGAGGGCTTTGCTGAAGCAGTGGTAAATGAGGAGGTTGCTGGGATACTGGATGAGTTAAAAATAGATAAAGAGGAGGCACTTGAAAGGCTGGCGGTAATTAAAGTGGCTAGGTCACCCGGTCCAAGTGGAACGCATCCTAGGTTCCTGAGGGACGTCAGGGTTGCGGAGATGCTGGCCACAATCTTCCAATGCTCCTTGGATACAGGGGACTGGGGGATTTGCAAATGTTACAGTCTTGTTCAAAAAAGGGTGTAAAGATAAACGCGGCGGTTATCGGCCGGTCAGTTTAACATTGGCAGTGGGGAAGCTTTTAGCAATGATAATCCGGGAGACAATGAATAGCCACTGGGACAAGCTTGCAATAATAAAGGAGAGCCAGCACGGATTTGTTCACGGCAAATCGTGTTTGACTAACTTGATTGAGTATTTTGATGAGGTAACAGGGAAGGTGGATGAGGGCAGTATAGTTGATGTTATGTATATGGCCTTTCAAAAGGCATTTGATAAAGTACCACATACTAGGCTTGTTGGCAAAATTGAGGCCCATGGGATAAAAGGGACAGTGGCAGTGGGGAGGCAGAATTGGCTAAGGGATAGCAAACATAATGGGCTAGATTTTCGGTTTGTCTGGTGCCTCAGTTAGCGGCCAGAGGGGGCGTTAATGGGAGCGTTAGAGGTTACCGACCAGGAGCACAGCCCCGACCAAAAATTAATTGTCGGCTCACCGGGGGCCCACACCAGTAGCGCCTGGCAGCTGACGATCACTTCGATCATGATGTATTCCTGATGCAACGCGCACCCTTGCGCCCCGGTCGCAAAATTAGATGCGGCCGCCTCATTGAGCGCCCGCCAAAAACAACGTCTGGAAAAGCACTCAGTTCAGGCTTGCAGAGTCGTTAACTGGTGGCTGTTTAAAGAAATATAGAAAGATAGAAAATAGGTGCAGGAGCAGGCCATTCGGCCCTTCGAGCTTGCACCGCCATTCAATGAGTTCATGGCTGAACATGCAACTTCAGTACCCCATTCCTGCTTTCTCGCCATACCCCTTGATCCCCCTAGTAGTAAGGACTACATCTAACTCCTTTTTGAATATATTTAGTGAATCGGCCTCAACAACTTTCTGTGGTAGAGAATTCCACAGGTTCACCACTCTCTGGGTGAAGAAGTTTCTCCTCATCTCGGTCCTAAATGGCTTACCCCTTATCCTTAGACTGTGACCCCTGGTTCTGGACTTCCCCAACATTGGGAACATTCTTCCTGCATCTAACCTATCTAACCCCGTCAGAATTTTAAATGTTTCGATGAGATCCCCTCTCATTCTTCTGAACTCCAGTGAATACAAGCCCAGTTGATCGAGTCTTTCTTGATATGTCAGTCCCGCCATCCCGGGAATCAGTCTGGTGAACCTTCGCTGCACTCCCTCAACAGCAAGAATGTCCTTCCTCAGGTTAGGAGACCAAAACTGTACACAATACTCCAGGTGTGGCCTCACCAAGGCCCTGTACAACTGTAGCAACACCTCCCTGCCCCTGTACTCAAATCCCCTCGCTATGAAGGCCAACATGCCATTTGCTTTCTTAACCGCCTGCTGTACCTGTATGCCAACCTTCAATGACTGATGTACCATGACACCCAGATCTCGTTGCACCTCCCCTTTTCCTAATCTGTCACCATTCAGATAATAGTCTGTCTCTCTCTTTTTACCACCAAAGTGGATAACCTCACATTTATCCACATTATACTTCATCTGCCATGCATTTGCCCACTCACCTAACCTATCCAAGTCGCTCTGTAGACTCATAGCATCCTCCTCGCAGCTCACACTGCAACCCAACTTAGTGTCATCTGCAAATTTGAAGATACTACATTTAATCCCCTCGTCTAAATCATTAATGTGCAGTGTAAACAGCTGGGGCCCCAGCACAGAAGCTTGCGGTACCCCACTAGTCACTGCCTGCCACTCTGAAAAGTCCCCATTTACTCCTACTCTTTGCTTCCTGTCTGACAACCAGTTCTCAATCCATGTCAGCACACTACCCCCAATCCCATGTGCTTTAACTTTGCACATTAATCTCTTGTGTGGGACCTTGTCGAAAGCCTTCTGAAAGTCCAAATATACCACATCAACTGGTTCTCCTATGTCCACTCTACTGGAAACATCCTCAAAAAATTCCAGAAGATTTGTCAAGCATGATTTCCCTTTCACAAATCCATGCTGACTTGGACCTATCATGTCACCTCTTTCCAAATGCGCTGCTATGACATCCTTAATAATTGATTCCATCATTTTACCCATTACCGATGTCAGGCTGACCGGTCTATAATTCCCTGTTTTCTCTCTCCTTCCTTTTTTAAAAAGTGGGGTTGCATTGGCTACCCTCCACTCGATAGGAACTGATCCAGAGTCAATGGAATGTTGGAAAATGACTGTCAATGCATCTGCTATTTCCAAGGCCACCTCCTTAAGTACTCTGAGATGCAGTCCATCAGGCCCTGGGGATTTATCGGCCTTCAATCCCATCAATTTCCCCAACACAATTTCCCGACTAATAAGGATTTCCCTCAGTTATCCAAATCGTTAATGTATATTGTAAAGAGCTGGTATCCCAGCACTGAACCTTGCGGTACCCCACTACTAATCACTGCCTGCCATTCTGAAAAGGACCCGATTATCCCGACTCTCTGCTTCCTGTCTGCCAACCAGTTCTCTATCCACGTCAGTACATTACCCCCAATACCATGTACTTTAATTTTCCACACCAATCACTTGTGTGGGACCTTGGCAAAAGCCTTTTGAAAGTCCAAATACACCACATCCACTGGTTCTCCCTTGTCCACTCTGCTAGTTATATCCTCAAAAAATTCCAGAAGATTTGTCAAGCATGATTTCCCTTTCAGAAATCCATGCTGACTTGGACCAATCCCATCACTGCTTTCCAAATGCGCTGCTTTTTCATCTTTAATAATTGATTCCAACATTTTCCCCACGACTGATGTCAGGCTAACAGGTCTATAAATACCCGTTTTCTCTCCCTCTTTTAAAAAGTGGTGTTACATTAGCTACTCTTCAGTCCATAGGAACTAATCCACAGTCGATAGACTGTTGGAAAATGATCACCAATGCATCCACTATTTCTAGGGCCACTTCCTTAAGTACTCTGGGATGCAGACTATCAGGCTCCGGGGATTTATCGGCCTTCAATCCCATCAATTTCCCTAACACAATTTCCCGCCTAATAAGGATATCATTCAGTTCCTCCTTCTTACTGGACCCACCGTCCCCTAGTACTTTCGGAAGGTTATTTGTGTCTTCCTTCGTGAAGAGACAACCCCCACTGACTCCCCATTGACCCTCACTGACTCCCCATTGACCCCAACTGACTCCCCATTGAACCCTGCTGACTTCCCATTGACCCCAACTGACTCCCCATTGACCCCTATTGACTCCCCATTGACCCCCACTGACACCGCAATGACCCCACTGACTCCCCATTAACCCCCACTGACTCCCCATTGACCCCCAATGACTCCCCAATGACCCCCAAGTGACCCCTCCATTGCCTCCCACAGGAGATGCAACACACCCTTTCACCTCCTCCCTTCCCATCGTCCAGGATCCCAAAAATACCCATTCCGGATGAAACAGTGATTCATTTGTACTTCTTACAACTTTGTATACTGTATTCGCTGCTCACGATGCGGCCTCCTCGACACTGGGGAGACCAGAAGCAGATTGGGTGACTGCTTTGTGGATCGCCTCCGTTCAGTCCGCAAGCCTGACCCCTGAGCTTCCGGTCGCCTGTCACTTTAATCCTCCGCTCCACTCCCACTCTGACCTCTCCGTCCTCGGTCTCCTGCGCTGTTCCGACACAAGCTCGAGGAACAGCACCTCGTCTTTCTATTACGCACTTTACAGCCTTCTGCACTCGATATTGAGTTCAACAATTTCAGATCATAACCTCTGCCCCATGTTTTACATGGGAACATAAGAAATAGGAGCAGGAGTAGACCATACGGCCCCTCGAGCCTGCTCCGCCATTTAATACGATCATGGACTCAGGTCCACTTCCCTGCCCGCTCCCCATAACCCGTTATTCCCTTATCGGTTAAGAAACTGTCTATCACTGTCTTAAATTTATTCAATGACCCAGCTTCCACAGCTCTCTGGGGCAGCGAATTCCACAGATTTACAACACTCTGAGAGAAGAAATTTCTGATCTCAGTTTTAAATGGGTGGCCCCTTATTCTAAGATTATGCCCCCTAGTTCTAGTCTCCCCCATCAGTGGAAACATCCTCTCTGCATCCACCTTGTCAAGCCCCCTCATAATCTTACACATTTCGATAAGATCACCTCTCCTTCTGAATTCCAATGAGTTGAGGCCCAACCTACTCAATCTTTCCTCATAAGTCAACCCCCTCATCCCCGGAATCAACCGAGTGAACCGTCTTTGAACTGCCTCCAAAGCAAGTATAACCAAAACTGTATGCAGTATTCCAGGTGTGGCCTCACCAATACCCTGCATAACTGTAGCAAGGCTTCCCTGCTTTTATACTCCATCCCCTTTGCAATAAAGGCCAAGATACCATTGGCCTTCCTGATCACTTGCTGTACCTGCATACTATCCTTTTGTGTTTCATGCACAGGTACCCCCAGGTCCTGCTGTACTGTAGCACTTTGCAATCTTTCTCCAATTAAATAATAACTTGGTCTTCAATTTTTTTTTCTGCCAAAGCGCAAAACCTCACACTTTTCAACATGATACACCATTTGCCAAATTTTTGCCCACTCACTTAGCCTGTCTATGTCCTTTTGCAGCTTTTTGTGACCTCACACATTGCTTTTCCTCCATCTTTGTATCGTCAGCAAACTTGGCTACGTTACACTCAGTCCCTTCATCCAAGTGATTAATAGAGATTGTAAATAGTTGGGGTCACAGCACTGATCCCTGCAACACCCCACTAGTTACTGATGCCCACCCGAGCAGGTGGTACAGCAGGTACTGGTTCTGCCATTCCCATTTACGCCTCCTCTGTACCCATCCTTTGTTTCTTTACTTGACCCATTATCATCCCTTTTGTCATTTCTCACCTGCAATGGCTTCTCTAACCACTCCCGCATTGTTACCTCTGGTGTCCCCCAAGGGTCTATCCTTGGCCCCCTCCTATTTCTCTTCTATATGCTGTCCCTTGGCAGCATCTTCCGAAAACACGGAGTCAGGTTCCACGTGTACGCTGATGCCCCCCAGCTCCACCTCTCCATCACTTCTCTCGACCAATCCACGCTCTCTAAATTGGTCACATTGCTTGTCCAACATCCATGAGCAGAAATTTTCTCCAATTAAATACTGGGAAGACCAAAGCCTTTGTTTTTGCTCCCCACAACAAACTTCGTTCACTAGCTACCGACACCATCCCTCTTCTTAGCATCTGCCTGAGGCTGAACCAGCCTGGTGCTCACCCGAGATGTCATATTTGCCCCTGAAATGAGCTAACAATCACATATCCCGCGGCATAACTAAAACCGCCTATTTCCACCACCATAACATTGCCCGCATCTGCCCCTCCCTCAGCTCATCTGCTGCTGAAACCCTCATCCATGCCTTTGTTACCCGTAGACTTGACGACTCCAATGCACTCCTGGCTGGCCTCCCATATTCTGCCCTATGTAAACTTGAGGTCATCCAAAACTCGACAGCCCGTGTCCGAACTCGCACCAAGTCCCGCTCACCCATCACCCCTGTGCTCGCTGACCTACATTGGCTCCCAGTTAAGCAACGCCTCAATTTCAAAATTCTGGGTCAATTGTTAATTTTAAATCAGAGATTGATAGCTTTGTGTTAACCAAAGACATTAAGGAATATGGGGCAAAGGCTGGTGTATGGAGTTAGGTCACAGATCAGCCGTGATCTCATTGAATGGCGGAACAGGCTCAAGGGGCTGACTGGCCTCCTCCTGTTACTATGTAATATTGAGAAGGACAATGCGGGGGTGGTTAGAAGGACAAGGAGCAATCTAGAATTAAAATACTTAAATGGAGAGCTAATTTCAGAGGGTTGAGGAAGGGGCCTGGGCCGGGTATATTGGAGTCAAAAGACGGGTAGGCAAAAACGGAATGGAACAATGGGCGGCCTTTAAAGAGGGAATGGTTCGGGTACAGTCGAGGGACATTCCCACAAGGGGGAAAGGGCAACCAAAGCTAGAGCTCCCGGGATGGCGAAGGAGTTAGAGAGTAGGATGAAGCAGAAAATGGGGACGTATGACAGATATCAGCTCGATAATACAAGGGCGAATCAGGCTGAATATAAAAAGTACAGAGAAGTGAAAAAGGAAGTAAGAGGGACAAGCGAGAAAGTATGAGAATACATTGGGGGCTGACATAAAGAGGAATCTAAAAGTCTTCTGCAGGCATGTTAACATCATGGGCCGTCCCGACCACAAGTCGGGGCTGTAAATAGAGCTTGAGCACGGGCCCAGGACCATCGTGGGCCGCCCCGACCTGTGAGAGAACACCACCGCGGGTCGGGGCTATAAATAGAGCTGGAGCGCCAGGCCCAGGAACAATGTGCGGCGAACGAGGGTACGGGGCCCAAAAGAGCCGAGGGCCCAGGGGGCAGCATGGGCCCAGCCCACACAGCGATATGTGTGCGCACTAAGTCTCCAGTCGTCCTGGTTAACCCTTGCCACTGAATAAAGCCCTCGCTCTGTCGAGCCCGTGTGGTGGCTGGTGTGCAACAGCCACGCCACATTAAAAAAAAATCCACGCACAGGCATCTTCCACCCCCTCAACTGGAGTTCAGGACTGGAACATCGGGTCATAGAAACATAGAAAATAGGTGCAGGAGTAGGCCATTCGGCCCTTCGAGCCTGCACCGCCATTCAATGAGTTCATGGCTGAACATGCAACTTCAGTACCCTATTCCTGCTTTCTCGCCATACCCCTTGATCCCCCGAGTAGTAAGGACTACATCTAACTCCTTCATTGAAACATCTGTGAACTCTCTTGGAAGCAAGTCATCCTCGTTCCAGGGACCGCCGATGATGATAAACAGTAAGAACATAAGAATGAGGAGCAGGAGTCGGCCATTCGGCCCCTCGAGCCTGCTCCGCCATTCAATAAGATCATGGCTGATCTTCTACCTCAACTCCACTTTCCCGCACTAACCCCATATCGCTTGATTTCCTTAATATCCAAAAATCTCACGATCGCTGTCCTGAATATACTCAAAGACTGAGGGGTCGAAATTCAGTTTCTCCCGCCACCCGTTAGCCGTGGAGGGGAGGAGGCCAACGGGCGGCAAAGGCCGATCTCCGACGTTAAGCGCTGTCCACACCTGCGCAGAAATTCAGTCGGCTCTTTGGCAGAGGCGCCAAGAGCAAACGCTGCGCCGGATCAGGCCACCCGCGTGGTGACGTCATCCAGCGTGCCACGCCTGCTTGGCGCCTCGATCGCGATGTTTAGTTTGGACGTTGGCCTTCCCGGCAGGCGTTCTTACAGCCTGGAACAAGTGGCGAGTAAACAGCGAAACTCGGGCGGAATCGGCCCGAGAGCCAGGTAAGTTTATTTATTTCTTCATTTATTTCATGAGTTGTAACAGCGGGGAAGTTTGTGTGCGGGCCGGAGAAGTTTGAGGGTTTTTTTTTTTCCGTCTTTCTTCCCTTCCCTTCCCGTTTTCCAACCAGCGTGGCGGCAGCCTCCCGCTGTGAAATTCAGTCGGCCTCCGGAGCTCCCGCCCGAGGATGAGTGTGCCGCGCCGCTCCCGCATCTTTGGCCGTTAAAAAACTGAATTGCTCAGTTTGAGCCTGCTCCTAATGCCTCGCCGGTAAAACCAGCAGTCAGGTGGCGACACTGCCTCCAAAACAACAGTGTCGAATTTCGGCCCGTGAGCCTGCACAGCCCTCTGGGGTAGAGAATTCCAAAGATTCACCTCCCTCTGAGGGAAGAAATCGCTCCTCGGCTCAGTCCTAAATGGCCGACCCCTTATTCTGAGACTGTGACCCCTGGTTCTCGACTCCTCAACCTGAGGAAACATCCTCCCTGCATCTGCCCTGTCACGCCCTGTCCAAATTTTGTATGTTTCAATGAGATCACCTCTTATTCTTCTGAACTCGAGAGAATATAGGCAGAGTCTACTCAACCTCTCCTCGTAAGACAATCCCTCCATCCCAGGAATCAGTCTGGTGAACCTTCGTTGCACTCCCTCAATGGCAAGTATATCCTTCCTTCGGTAAGGACACTAAAACTGTCCACAATACCCCAGGTGTGGTCTCACCAGGGCCCGGTATAATTGCAGCAGGACATCTTTACTCTTACACTCAAATCCTCTTGTAAAAAGGTTGTCAGAGGAGCGATGGGAATAGGGACCAAAATGGTGGAGGCAAAAGGCATGGCTGAGGTATTAAATGAGTACTTTGCATCAGTGTTTACCCAGGAAGAGGGCTTTGCAGAAGCAGTGGTAAATGAGGAGGTTGCTGGGATACTGGATGAGTTAAAAATAGATAAAGAGGAGGCACTTGAAAGGCTGGCGGTAATTAAAGTGGCTAGGTCACCCGGTCCAAGTGGAACGCATCCTAGGTTCCTGAGGGACGTCAGGGTTGCGGAGATGCTGGCCACAATCTTCCAATGCTCCTTGGATACAGGGGACTGGGGGATTTGCAAATGTTACAGTCTTGTTCAAAAAAGGGTGTAAAGATAAACGCGGCGGTTATCGGCCGGTCAGTTTAACATTGGCAGTGGGGAAGCTTTTAGCAATGATAATCCGGGAGACAATGAATAGCCACTGGGACAAGCTTGCAATAATAAAGGAGAGCCAGCACGGATTTGTTCACGGCAAATCGTGTTTGACTAATTTGATTGAGTATTTTGATGAGGTAACAGGGAAGGTGGATGAGGGCAGTGCAGTTGATGTTATGTATATGGCCTTTCAAAAGGCATTTGATAAAGTACCACATACTAGGCTTGTTGGCAAAATTGAGGCCCATGGGATAAAAGGGACAGTGGCAGTGGGGAGGCAGAATTGGCTAAGGGATAGCAAACATAATGGGCTAGATTTTCGGTTTGTCTGGTGCCTCAGTTAGCGGCCAGAGGGGGCGTTAATGGGAGCGTTAGAGGTTACCGACCAGGAGCACAGCCCCGATCAAAAATTAATTGTCGGCTCACCGGGGGCCCACACCAGTAGCGCCTGGCAGCTGACGATCACTTCGATCATGATGTATTCCTGATGCAACGCGCACCCTTGCGCCCCGGTCGCAAAATTAGATGCGGCCGCCTCATTGAGCGCCCGCCAAAAACAACGTCTGGAAAAGCACTCAGTTCAGGCTTGCAGAGTCGTTAACTGGTGGCTGTTTAAAGAAATATAGAAAGATAGAAAATAGGTGCAGGAGTAGGCCATTCGGCCCTTCGAGCCTGCACCGCCATTCAATGAGTTCATGGCTGAACATGCAACTTCAGTACCCCATTCCTGCTTTCTCGCCATACTCCTTGATCCCCCTAGTAGTAAGGACTACATCTAACTCCTTTTTGAATATATTTAGTGAATCGGCCTCAACAACTTTCTGTGGTAGAGAATTCCACAGGTTCACCACTCTCTGGGTGAAGAAGTTTCTCCTCATCTCGGTCCTAAATGGCTTACCCCTTATCCTTAGACTGTGACCCCTGGTTCTGGACTTCCCCAACATTGGGAACATTCTTCCTGCATCTAACCTATCTAAACCCGTCAGAATTTTAAATGTTTCGATGAGATCCCCTCTCATTCTTCTGAACTCCAGTGAATACAAGCCCAGTTGATCGAGTCTTTCTTGATATGTCAGTCCCGCCATCCCGGGAATCAGTCTGGTGAACCTTCGCTGCACTCCCTCAACAGCAAGAATGTCCTTCCTCAGGTTAGGAGACCAAAACTGTACACAATACTCCAGGTGTGGCCTCACCAAGGCCCTGTACAACTGTAGCAACACCTACCTGCCCCTGTACTCAAATCCCCTCGCTATGAAGGCCAACATGCCATTTGCTTTCTTAACCGCCTGCTGTACCTGTATGCCAACCTTCAATGACTGATGTACCATGACACCCAGGTCTCGTTGCACCTCCCCTTTTCCTAATCTGTCACCATTCAGATAATAGTCTGTCTCTCTCTTTTTACCACCAAAGTGGATAACCTCACATTTATCCACATTATACTTCATCTGCCATGCATTTGCCCACTCACCTAACCTATCCAAGTCGCTCTGTAGACTCATAGCATCCTCCTCGCAGCTCACACTGCAACCCAACTTAGTGTCATCTGCAAATTTGAAGATACTACATTTAATCCCCTCGTCTAAATCATTAATGTGCAGTGTAAACAGCTGGGGCCCCAGCACAGAAGCTTGCGGTACCCCACTAGTCACTGCCTGCCACTCTGAAAAGTCCCCATTTACTCCTACTCTTTGCTTCCTGTCTGACAACCAGTTCTCAATCCATGTCAGCACACTACCCCCAATCCCATGTGCTTTAACTTTGCACATTAATCTCTTGTGTGGGACCTTGTCGAAAGCCTTCTGAAAGTCCAAATATACCACATCAACTGGTTCTCCTATGTCCACTCTACTGGAAACATCCTCAAAAAATTCCAGAAGATTTGTCAAGCATGATTTCCCTTTCACAAATCCATGCTGACTTGGACCTATCATGTCACCTCTTTCCAAATGCGCTGCTATGACATCCTTAATAATTGATTCCATCATTTTACCCATTACCGATGTCAGGCTGACCGGTCTATAATTCCCTGTTTTCTCTCTCCTTCCTTTTTTAAAAAGTGGGGTTGCATTGGCTACCCTCCACTCGATAGGAACTGATCCAGAGTCAATGGAATGTTGGAAAATGACTGTCAATGCATCTGCTATTTCCAAGGCCACCTCCTTAAGTACTCTGAGATGCAGTCCATCAGGCCCTGGGGATTTATCGGCCTTCAATCCCATCAATTTCCCCAACACAATTTCCCGACTAATAAGGATTTCCCTCAGTTATCCAAATCGTTAATGTATATTGTAAAGAGCTGGTATCCCAGCACTGAACCTTGCGGTACCCCACTACTAATCACTGCCTGCCATTCTGAAAAGGACCCGATTATCCCGACTCTCTGCTTCCTGTCTGCCAACCAGTTCTCTATCCACGTCAGTACATTACCCCCAATACCATGTACTTTAATTTTCCACACCAATCACTTGTGTGGGACCTTGGCAAAAGCCTTTTGAAAGTCCAAATACACCACATCCACTGGTTCTCCCTTGTCCACCCTGCTAAGTTACATCCTCAAAAAATTCCAGAAGATTTGTCAAGCATTATTTCCCTTTCAGAAATCCATGCTGACTTGGACCAATCCCATCACTGCTTTCCAAATGCGCTGCTTTTTCATCTTTAATAATTGATTCCAACATTTTCCCCACGATTGATGTCAGGCTAACAGGTCTATAAATACCCGTTTTCTCTCCCTCTTTTAAAAAGTGGTGTTACATTAGCTACTCTTCAGTCCATAGGAACTAATCCACAGTCGATAGACTGTTGGAAAATGATCACCAATGCATCCACTATTTCTAGGGCCACTTCCTTAAGTACTCTGGGATGCAGACTATCAGGCTCCGGGGATTTATCGGCCTTCAATCCCATCAATTTCCCTAACACAATTTCCCGCCTAATAAGGATATCATTCAGTTCCTCCTTCTTACTGGACCCACCGTCCCCTAGTACTTTCGGAAGGTTATTTGTGTCTTCCTTCGTGAAGAGACAACCCCCACTGACTCCCCATTGACCCTCACTGACTCCCCATTGACCCCAACTGACTCCCCATTGAACCCTGCTGATTTCCCATTGACCCCAACTGACTCCCCATTGACCCCTATTGACTCCCCATTGACCCCCACTGACACCGCAATGACCCCACTGACTCCCCATTAACCCCCACTGACTCCCCATTGACCCCCAATGACTCCCCAATGACCCCCAAGTGACCCCTCCATTGCCTCCCACAGGAGATGCAACACGCCCTTTCACCTCCTCCCTTCCCATCGTCCAGGATCCCAAAAATACCCATTCCGGATGAAACAGTGATTCATTTGTACTTCTTACAACTTTGTATACTGTATTCGCTGCTCACGATGCGGCCTCCTCGACACTGGGGAGACCAGAAGCAGATTGGGTGACTGCTTTGTGGATCGCCTCTGTTCAGTCCGCAAGCCTGACCCCTGAGCTTCCGGTCGCCTGTCACTTTAATCCTCCGCTCCACTCCCACTCTGACCTCTCCGTCCTCGGTCTCCTGCACTGTTCCGACACAAGCTCGAGGAACAGCACCTCGTCCTTCTATTACACACTTTACAGCCTTCTGCACTCGATATTGAGTTCAACAATTTCAGATCATAACCTCTGCCCCATGTTTTACATGGGAACATAAGAAATAGGAGCAGGAGTAGACCATACGGCCCCTCGAGCCTGCTCCGCCATTTAATACGATCATGGACTCAGGTCCACTTCCCTGCCCGCTCCCCATAACCCGTTATTCCCTTATCGGTTAAGAAACTGTCTATCTCTGTCTTAAATTTATTCAATGACCCAGCTTCCACAGCTCTCTGGGGCAGCGAATTCCACAGATTTACAACACTCTGAGAGAAGAAATTTCTCATCTCAGTTTTAAATGGGTGGCCCCTTATTCGAAGATTATGCCCCCTAGTTCTAGTCTCCCCCATCAGTGGAAACATCCTCTCTGCATCCACCTTGTCAAGCCCCCTCATAATCTTACACATTTCGATAAGATCACCTCTCCTTCTGAATTCCAATGAGTTGAGGCCCAACCTACTCAATCTTTCCTCATAAGTCAACCCCCTCATCCCCGGAATCAACCGAGTGAACCTTCTCTGAACTGCCTCCAAAGCAAGTATAACCAAAACTGTACGCAGTATTCCAGGTGTGGCCTCACCAATACCCTGCATAACTGTAGCAAGACTTCCCTGCTTTTATACTCCATCCCCTTTGCAATAAAGGCCAAGATACCATTGGCCTTCCTGATCACTTGCTGTACCTGCATACTATCCTTTTGTGTTTCATGCACAGGTACCCCCAGGTCCTGCTGTACTGTAGCACTTTGCAATCTTTCTCCAATTAAATAATAACTTGGTCTTCGATTTTTTTTTCTGCCAAAGCGCAAAACCTCACACTTTTCAACATGATACACCATTTGCCAAATTTTTGCCCACTCACTTAGCCTGTCTATGTCCTTTTGCAGCTTTTTGTGACCTCACACATTGCTTTTCCTCCATCTTTGTATCGTCAGCAAACTTGGCTACGTTACACTCAGTCCCTTCATCCAAGTGATTAATAGAGATTGTAAATAGTTGGGGTCACAGCACTGATCCCTGCAACACCCCACTAGTTACTGATGCCCACCCGAGCAGGTGGTACAGCAGGTACTGGTTCTGCCATTCCCATTTACGCCTCCTCTGTACCCATCCTTTGTTTTTTTACTTGACCCATTATCATCCCTTTTGTCATTTGTCACCTGCAATGGCTTCTCTAACCACTCCCGCATTGTTACCTCTGGTGTCCCCCAAGGGTCTATCCTTGGTCCCCTCCTATTTCTCTTCTATATGCCGTCCCTTGGCAGCATCTTCCGAAAACACAGAGTCAGGTTCCACGTGTACGCTGATGCCCCGTAGCTCCACCTCTCCATCACTTCTCTCGACCAATCCACGCTCTCTAAATTGGTCACATTGCTTGTCCAACATCCATGAGCAGAAATTTTCTCCAATTAAATACTGGGAAGACCAAAGCCTTTGTTTTTGCTCCCCACAACAAACTTCGTTCACTAGCTACCGACACCATCCCTCTTCTTAGCATCTGCCTGAGGCTGAACCAGCCTGGTGCTCACCCGAGATGTCATATTTGCCCCTGAAATGAGCTAACAATCACATATCCCGCGGCATAACTAAAACCGCCTATTTCCACCACCATAACATTGCCCGCATCTGCCCCTCCCTCAGCTCATCTGCTGCTGAAACCCTCATCCATGCCTTTGTTATCCGTAGACTTGACGACTCCAATGCACTCCTGGCTGGCCTCCAATATTCTGCCCTATATAAACTTGAGGTCATCCAAAACTCGACAGCCCGTGTCTGAACTCGCACCAAGTCCCGCTCACCCATCACCCCTGTGCTCGCTGACCTACATTGGCTCCCAGTTAAGCAACGCCTCAATTTCAAAATTCTGGGTCAATTGTTAATTTTAAATCAGAGATTGATAGCTTTGTGTTAACCAAAGACATTAAGGAATATGGGGCAAAGGCTGGTGTATGGAGTTAGGTCACAGATCAGCCGTGATCTCATTGAATGGCGGAACAGGCTCAAGGGGCTGACTGGCCTCCTCCTGTTCCTATGTAATATTGAGAAGGACAATGCGGGAGTGGTTAGAAGGACAAGGAGCAATCTAGAATTAAAATACTTAAATGGAGAGCTAATTTCAGAGGGTTGAGGAAGGGGCCTGGGCCGGGTATATTGGAGTCAAAAGACAGGTAGGCAAAAACGGAATGGAACAATGGGCGGCCTTTAAAGAGGGAATGGTTCGGGTACAGTCGAGGGACATTCCCACAAGGGGGAAAGGGCAACCAAAGCTAGAGCTCCCGGGATGGCGAAGGAGTTAGAGAGTAGGATGAAGCAGAAAATGGGGACGTATGACAGATATCAGCTCGATAATACAAGGGCGAATCAGGCTGAATATAAAAAGTACAGAGAAGTGAAAAAGGAAGTAAGAGGGACAAGCGAGAAAGTATGAGAATACATTGGGGGCTGACATAAAGAGGAATCTAAAAGTCTTCTGCAGGCATGTTAACATCATGGGCTGTCCCGACCACAGGTCGGGGCTGTAAATAGAGCTTGAGCACGGGCCCAGGACCATCGTGGGCCGCCCCGACCTGTGAGAGAACACCACCGCGGGTCGGGGCTATAAATAGAGCTGGAGCGCCGGGCCCAGGAACAATGTGCGGCGAACGAGGGTACGGGGCCCAAAAGAGCCGAGGGCCCAGGGGGCAGCATGGGCCCAGCCCACACAGCGATATGTGTGCGCACTAAGTCTCCAGTCGTCCTGGTTAACCCTTGCCACTGAATAAAGCCCTCGCTCTGTCGAGCCCGTGTGGTGGCTGGTGTGCAACAGCCACGCCACGTTAAAAAGAAAATCCACGCACAGGCATCTTCCACCCCCTCAACTGGAGTTCAGGACTGGAACATCGGGTCATAGAAACATAGAAACATAGAAAATAGGTGCAGGAGTAGGCCATTCGGCCCTTCGAGCCTGCACCGCCATTCAATGAGTTCATGGCTGAACATGCAACTTCAGTACCCTATTCCTGCTTTCTCGCCATACCCCTTGATCCCCCGAGTAGTAAGGACTACATCTAACTCCTTCATTGAAACATCTGTGAACTCTCTTGGAAGCAAGTCATCCTCGTTCCAGGGACCGCCGATGATGATAAACAGTAAGAACATAAGAATGAGGAGCAGGAGTCGGCCATTCGGCCCCTCGAGCCTGCTCCGCCATTCAATAAGATCATGGCTGATCTTCTACCATCAACTCCACTTTCCCGCACTAACCCCATATCCCTTGATTTCCTTAATATCCAAAAATCTCACGATCGCTGTCCTGAATATACTCAAAGACTGAGGGGTCGAAATTCAGTTTCTCCCGCCACCCGTTAACCGTGGAGGGGAGGAGGCCAACGGGCGGCAAAGGCCGATCTCCGACGTTAAGCGCTGTCCACACCTGCGCAGAAATTCAGTCGGCTCTTTGGCAGAGGCGCCAAGAGCAAACGCTGCGCCGGATCAGGCCACCCGCGTGGTGATGTCATCCAGCGTGCCACGCCTGCTTGGCGCCTCGATCGCGATGTTTAGTTTGGACGTTGGCCTTCCCGGCAGGCGTTCTTACAGCCTGGAACAAGTGGCGAGTAAACAGCGAAACTCGGGCAGAATCGGCCCGAGAGCCAGGTAAGTTTATTTATTTCTTCATTTATTTCATGAGTTGTAACAGCGGGGAAGTTTGTGTGCGGGCCGGAGAAGTTTGAGGGTTTTTTTTTTTTCGTCTTTCTTTCTTCCCTTCCCTTCCCGTTTTCCAACCAGCGTGGCGGCAGCCTCCCGCTGTGAAATTCAGTCGGCCTCCGGAGCTCCCGCCCGAGGATGAGTGTGCCGCGCCGCTCCTGCATCTTTGGCCGTTAAAAAACTGAATTGCTCAGTTTGAGCCTGCTCCTAATGCCTCGCCGGTAAAACCAGCAGTCAGGTGGCGACACTGCCTCCAAAACAACAGTGTCGAATTTCGGCCCGTGAGCCTGCACAGCCCTCTGGGGTAGAGAATTCCAAAGATTCACCTCCCTCTGAGGGAAGAAATCGCTCCTCGGCTCAGTCCTAAATGGCCGACCCCTTATTCTGAGACTGTGACCCCTGGTTCTCGACTCCTCAACCTGAGGAAACATCCTCCCTGCATCTGCCCTGTCACGCCCTGTCCAAATTTTGTATGTTTCAATGAGATCACCTCTTATTCTTCTGAACTCGAGAGAATATAGGCAGAGTCTACTCAACCTCTCCTCGTAAGACAATCCCTCCATCCCAGGAATCAGTCTGGTGAACCTTCGTTGCACTCCCTCAATGGCAAGTATATCCTTCCTTCGGTAAGGACACTAAAACTGTCCACAATACCCCAGGTGTGGTCTCACCAGGGCCCGGTATAATTGCAGCAGGACATCTTTACTCTTACACTCAAATCCTCTTGTAAAAAGGTTGTCAGAGGAGCGATGGGAATAGGGACCAAAATGGTGGAGGCAAAAGGCATGGCTGAGGTATTAAATGAGTACTTTGCATCAGTGTTTACCCAGGAAGAGGGCTTTGCTGAAGCAGTGGTAAATGAGGAGGTTGCTGGGATACTGGATGAGTTAAAAATAGATAAAGAGGAGGCACTTGAAAGGCTGGCGGTAATTAAAGTGGCTAGGTCACCCGGTCCAAGTGGAACGCATCCTAGGTTCCTGAGGGACGTCAGGGTTGCGGAGATGCTGGCCACAATCTTCCAATGCTCCTTGGATACAGGGGACTGGGGGATTTGCAAATGTTACAGTCTTGTTCAAAAAAGGGTGTAAAGATAAACGCGGCGGTTATCGGCCGGTCAGTTTAACATCGGCAGTGGGGAAGCTTTTAGCAACGATAATCCGGGAGACAATGAATAGCCACTGGGACAAGCTTGCAATAATAAAGGAGAGCCAGCACGGATTTGTTCAAAGCAAATCGTGTTTGACTAACTTGATTGAGTATTTTGATGAGGTAACAGGGAAGGTGGATGAGGGCAGTGCAGTTGATGTTATGTATATGGCCTTTCAAAAGGCATTTGATAAAGTACCACATACTAGGCTTGTTGGCAAAATTGAGGCCCATGGGATAAAAGGGACAGTGGCAGTGGGGAGGCAGAATTGGCTAAGGGATAGCAAACATAATGGGCTAGATTTTCGGTTTGTCTGGTGCCTCAGTTAGCGGCCAGAGGGGGCGTTAATGGGAGCGTTAGAGGTTACCGACCAGGAGCACAGCCCCGACCAAAAATTAATTGTCGGCTCACCGGGGGCCCACACCAGTAGCGCCTGGCAGCTGACGATCACTTCGATCATGATGTATTCCTGATGCAACGCGCACCCTTGCGCCCCGGTCGCAAAATTAGATGCGGCCGCCTCATTGAGCGCCCGCCAAAAACAACGTCTGGAAAAGCACTCAGTTCAGGCTTGCAGAGTCGTTAACTGGTGGCTGTTTAAAGAAACATAGAAACATAGAAAATAGGTGCAGGAGCAGGCCATTCGGCCCTTCGAGCCTGCACCGCCATTCAATGAGTTCATGGCTGAACATGCAACTTCAGTACCCCATTCCTGCTTTCTCGCCATACTCCTTGATCCCCCTAGTAGTAAGGACTACATCTAACTCCTTTTTGAATATATTTAGTGAATCGGCCTCAACAACTTTCTGTGGTAGAGAATTCCACAGGTTCACCACTCTCTGGGTGAAGAAGTTTCTCCTCATCTCGGTCCTAAATGGCTTACCCCTTATCCTTAGACTGTGACCCCTGGTTCTGGACTTCCCCAACATTGGGAACATTCTTCCTGCATCTAACCTATCTAAACCCGTCAGAATTTTAAATGTTTCAATGAGATCCCCTCTCATTCTTCTGAACTCCAGTGAATACAAGCCCAGTTGATCGAGTCTTTCTTGATATGTCAGTCCCGCCATCCCGGGAATCAGTCTGGTGAACCTTCGCTGCACTCCCTCAACAGCAAGAATGTCCTTCCTCAGGTTAGGAGACCAAAACTGTACACAATACTCCAGGTGTGGCCTCACCAAGGCCCTGTACAACTGTAGCAACACCTCCCTGCCGCTGTACTCAAATCCCCTCGCTATGAAGGCCAACATGCCATTTGCTTTCTTAACCGCCTGCTGTACCTGTATGCCAACCTTCAATGACTGATGTACCATGACACCCAGGTCTCGTTGCACCTCCCCTTTTCCTAATCTGTCACCATTCAGATAATAGTCTGTCTCTCTCTTTTTACCACCAAAGTGGATAACCTCACATTTATCCACATTATACTTCATCTGCCATGCATTTGCCCACTCACCTAACCTATCCAAGTCGCTCTGTAGACTCATAGCATCCTCCTCGCAGCTCACACTGCAACCCAACTTAATGTCATCTGCAAATTTGAAGATACCACATTTAATCCCCTCGTCTAAATCATTAATGTACAGTGTAAACAGCTGGGGCCCCAGCACAGAAGCTTGCGGTACCCCATTAGTCACTGCCTGCCACTCTGAAAAGTCCCCATTTACTCCTACTCTTTGCTTCCTGTCTGACAACCAGTTCTCAATCCATGTCAGCACACTACCCCCAATCCCATGTGCTTTAACTTTGCACATTAATCTCTTGTGTGGGACCTTGTCGAAAGCCTTCTGAAAGTCCAAATATACCACATCAACTGGTTCTCCTATGTCCACTCTACTGGAAACATCCTCAAAAAATTCCAGAAGATTTGTCAAGCATGATTTCCCTTTCACAAATCCATGCTGACTTGGACCTATCATGTCACCTCTTTCCAAATGCGCTGCTATGACATCCTTAATAATTGATTCCATCATTTTACCCATTACCGATGTCAGGCTGACCGGTCTATAATTCCCTGTTTTCTCTCTCCCTCCTTTTTTAAAAAGTGGGTTGCATTGGCTACCCTCCACTCGATAGGAACTGATCCAGAGTCAATGGAATGTTGGAAAATGACTGTCAATGCATCCGCTATTTCCAAGGCCACCTCCTTAAGTACTCTGGGATGCAGTCCATCAGGCCCTGGGGATTTATCGGCCTTCAATCCCATCAATTTCCCCAACACAATTTCCCGACTAATAAGGATTTCCCTCAGTTATCCAAATCGTTAATGGATATTGTAAAGAGCTGGTATCCCAGCACTGAACCTTGCGGTACCTCACTACTAATCACTGCCTGCCATTCTGAAAAGGACCCGATTATCCCGACTCTCTGCTTCCTGTCTGCCAACCAGTTCTCTATCCACGTCAGTACATTACCCCCAATACCATGTACTTTAATTTTCCACACCAATCACTTGTGTGGGACCTTGGCAAAAGCCTTTTGAAAGTCCAAATACACCACATCCACTGGTTCTTCCTTGTCCACTCTGCTAAGTTACATCCTCAAAAAATTCCAGAAGATTTGTCAAGCATGATTTCCCTTTCAGAAATCCATGCTGACTTGGACCAATCCCATCACTGCTTTCCAAATGCGCTGCTTTTTCATCTTTAATAATTGATTCCAACATTTTCCCCACGACTGATGTCAGGCTAATAGGTCTATAAATACCCGTTTTCTCTCCCTCTTTTAAAAAGTGGTGTTACATTAGCTACTCTTCAGTCCATAGGAACTAATCCACAGTCGATAGACTGTTGGAAAATGATCACCAATGCATCCACTATTTCTAGGGCCACTTCCTTAAGTACTCTGGGATGCAGACTATCAGGCTCCGGGGATTTATCGGCCTTCAATCCCATCAATTTCCCTAACACAATTTCCCGCCTAATAAGGATATTCTTCAGTTCCTCCTTCTCACTAGACCCACCGTCCCCTAGTACTTTCGGAAGGTTATTTGTGTCTTCCTTCGTGAAGAGACAACCCCCACTGACTCCCCATTGACCCTCACTGACTCCCCATTGACCCCAACTGACTCCCCATTGAACCCTGCTGACTTCCCATTGACCCCAACTGACTCCCCATTGACCCCCACTGACACCGCAATGACCCCACTGACTCCCCATTAACCCCCACTGACTCCCCATTGACCCCCAATGACTCCCCAATGACCCCCAAGTGACCCCTCCATTGCCTCCCACAGGAGATGCAACACGCCCTTTCACCTCCTCCCTTCCCATCGTCCAGGATCCCAAAAATACCCATTCCGGATGAAACAGTGATTCATTTGTACTTCTTACAACTTTGTATACTGTATTCGCTGCTCACGATGCGGCCTCCTCGACACTGGGGAGACCAGAAGCAGATTGGGTGACTGCTTTGTGGATCGCCTCCGTTCAGTCCGCAAGCCTGACCCCTGAGCTTCCGGTCGCCTGTCACTTTAATCCTCCGCTCCACTCCCACTCTGACCTCTCCGTCCTCGGTCTCCTGCACTGTTCCGACACAAGCTCGAGGAACAGCACCTCGTCTTTCTATTACGCACTTTACAGCCTTCTGCACTCGATATTGAGTTCAACAATTTCAGATCATAACCTCTGCCCCATGTTTTACATGGGAACATAAGAAATAGGAGCAGGAGTAGACCATACGGCCCCTCGAGCCTGCTCCGCCATTTAATACGATCATGGACTCAGGTCCACTTCCCTGCCCGCTCCCCATAACCCGTTATTCCCTTATCGGTTAAGAAACTGTCTATCTCTGTCTTAAATTTATTCAATGACCCAGCTTCCACAGCTCTCTGGGGCAGCGAATTCCACAGATTTACAACACTCTGAGAGAAGAAATTTCTCATCTCAGTTTTAAATGGGTGGCCCCTTATTCGAAGATTATGCCCCCTAGTTCTAGTCTCCCCCATCAGTGGAAACATCCTCTCTGCATCCACCTTGTCAAGCCCCCTCATAATCTTACACATTTCGATAAGATCACCTCTCCTTCTGAATTCCAATGAGTTGAGGCCCAACCTACTCAATCTTTCCTCATAAGTCAACCCCCTCATCCCCGGAATCAACCGAGTGAACCTTCTCTGAACTGCCTCCAAAGCAAGTATAACCAAAACTGTATGCAGTATTCCAGGTGTGGCCTCACCAATTCCCTACATAACTGTAGCAAGACTTCCCTGCTTTTATACTCCATCCCCTTTGCAATAAAGGCCAAGATACCATTGGCCTTCCTGATCACTTGCTGTACCTGCATACTATCCTTTTGTGTTTCATGCACAGGTACCCCCAGGTCCTGCTGTACTGTAGCACTTTGCAATCTTTCTCCAATTAAATAATAACTTGGTCTTCGATTTTTTTTTCTGCCAAAGCGCAAAACCTCACACTTTTCAACATGATACTCCATTTGCCAAATTTTTGCCCACTCACTTAGCCTGTCTATGTCCTTTTGCAGCTTTTTGTGACCTCACACATTGCTTTTCCTCCATCTTTGTATCGTCAGCAAACTTGGCTACGTTACACTCAGTCCCTTCATCCAAGTGATTAATAGAGATTGTAAATAGTTGGGGTCACAGCACTGATCCCTGCAACACCCCACTAGTTACTGATGCCCACCCGAGCAGGTGGTACAGCAGGTACTGGTTCTGCCATTCCCATTTACGCCTCCTCTGTACCCATCCTTTGTTTCTTTACTTGACCCATTATCATCCCTTTTGTCATTTGTCACCTGCAATGGCTTCTCTAACCACTCCCGCATTGTTACCTCTGGTGTCCCCCAAGGGTCTATCCTTGGTCCCCTCCTATTTCTCTTCTATATGCCGTCCCTTGGCAGCATCTTCCGAAAACACGGAGTCAGGTTCCACGTGTACGCTGATGCCCCGTAGCTCCACCTCTCCATCACTTCTCTCGACCAATCCACGCTCTCTAAATTGGTCACATTGCTTGTCCAACATCCATGAGCAGAAATTTTCTCCAATTAAATACTGGGAAGACCAAAGCCTTTGTTTTTGCTCCCCACAACAAACTTCGTTCACTAGCTACCGACACCATCCCTCTTCTTAGCATCTGCCTGAGGCTGAACCAGCCTGGTGCTCACCCGAGATGTCATATTTGCCCCTGAAATGAGCTAACAATCACATATCCCGCGGCATAACTAAAACCGCCTATTTCCACCACCATAACATTGCCCGCATCTGCCCCTCCCTCAGCTCATCTGCTGCTGAAACCCTCATCCATGCCTTTGTTACCCGTAGACTTGACGACTCCAATGCACTCCTGGCTGGCCTCCAATATTCTGCCCTATGTAAACTTGAGGTCATCCAAAACTCGACAGCCCGTGTCCGAACTCGCACCAAGTCCCGCTCACCCATCACCCCTGTGCTCGCTGACCTACATTGGCTCCCAGTTAAGCAACGCCTCAATTTCAAAATTCTGGGTCAATTGTTAATTTTAAATCAGAGATTGATAGCTTTGTGTTAACCAAAGACATTAAGGAATATGGGGCGAAGGCTGGTGTATGGAGTTAGGTCACAGATCAGCCGTGATCTCATTGAATGGCGGAACAGGCTCAAGGGGCTGACTGGCCTCCTCCTGTTCCTATGTAATATTGAGAAGGACAATGCGGGAGTGGTTAGAAGGACAAGGAGCAATCTAGAATTAAAATACTTAAATGGAGAGCTAATTTCAGAGGGTTGAGGAAGGGGCCTGGGCCGGGTATATTGGAGTCAAAAGAAGGGCAGGCAAAAACGGAATGGAACAATGGGCGGCCTTTAAAGAGGGAATGGTTCGGGTACAGTCGAGGGACATTCCCACAAGGGGGAAAGGGCAACCAAAGCTAGAGCTCCCGGGATGGCGAAGGAGTTAGAGAGTAGGATGAAGCAGAAAATGGGAACGTATGACAGATATCAGCTCGATAATACAAGGGCGAATCAGGCTGAATATAAAAAGTACAGAGAAGTGAAAAAGGAAGTAAGAGGGACAAGCGAGAAAGTATGAGAATACATTGGGGGCTGACATAAAGAGGAATCTAAAAGTCTTCTGCAGGCATGTTAACATCATGGGCCGTCTCGACCACAGGTCGGGGCTGTAAATAGAGCTTGAGCACGGGCCCAGGACCATCGTGGGCCGCCCCGACCTGTGAGAGAACACCACCGCGGGTCGGGGCTATAAATAGAGCTGGAGCGCCGGGCCCAGGAACAATGTGCGGCGAACGAGGGTACGGGGCCCAAAAGAGCCGAGGGCCCAGGGGGCAGCATGGGCCCAGCCCACACAGCGATATGTGTGCGCACTAAGTCTCCAGTCGTCCTGGTTAACCCTTGCCACTGAATAAAGCCCTCGCTCTCTCGAGCCCGTGTGGTGGCTGGTGTGCAACAGCCACGCCACGTTAAAAAAAAATCCACGCACAGGCATCTTCCACCCCCTCAACTGGAGTTCAGGACTGGAACATCGGGTCATAGAAACATAGAAACATAGAAAATAGGTGCAGGAGTAGGCCATTCGGCCCTTCGAGCCTGCACCGCCATTCAATGAGTTCATGGCTGAACATGCAACTTCAGTACCCCATTCCTGCTTTCTCGCCATACTCCTTGATCCCCCGAGTAGTAAGGACTACATCTAACTCCTTCATTGAAACATCTGTGAACTCTCTTGGAAGCAAGTCATCCTCGTTCCAGGGACCGCCGATGATGATAAACAGTAAGAACATAAGAATGAGGAGCAGGAGTCGGCCATTCGGCCCCTCGAGCCTGCTCCGCCATTCAATAAGATCATGGCTGATCTTCTACCTCAACTCCACTTTCCCGCACTAACCCCATATCGCTTGATTTCCTTAATATCCAAAAATCTCACGATCGCTGTCCTGAATATACTCAAAGACTGAGGGGTCGAAATTCAGTTTCTCCCGCCACCCGTTAACCGTGGAGGGGAGGAGGCCAACGGGCGGCAAAGGCCGATCTCCGACGTTAAGCGCTGTCCACACCTGCGCAGAAATTCAGTCGGCTCTTTGGCAGAGGCGCCAAGAGCAAACGCTGCGCCGGATCAGGCCACCCGCGTGGTGACGTCATCCAGCGTGCCACGCCTGCTTGGCGCCTCGATCGCGATGTTTAGTTTGGACGTTGGCCTTCCCGGCAGGCGTTCTTACAGCCTGGTACAAGTGGTGAGTAAACAGCGAAACCCGGGCGGAATCGGCCCGAGAGCCAGGTAAGTTTATTTATTTCTTCATTTATTTCATGAGTTGTAACAGCGGGGAAGTTTGTGTGCGGGCCGGAGAAGTTTGAGGGTTTTTTTTTTCGTCTTTCTTTCTTCCCTTCCCTTCCCGTTTTCCAACCAGCGTGGCGGCAGCCTCCCGCTGTGAAATTCAGTCGGCCTCCGGAGCTCCCGCCCGAGGATGAGTGTGCCGCGCCGCTCCCGCATCTTTGGCCGTTAAAAAACTGAATTGCTCAGTTTGAGCCTGCTCCTAATGCCTCGCCGGTAAAACCAGCAGTCAGGTGGCGACACTGCCTCCAAAACAACAGTGTCGAATTTCGGCCCGTGAGCCTGCACAGCCCTCTGGGGTAGAGAATTCCAAAGATTCACCTCCCTCTGAGGGAAGAAATCGCTCCTCGGCTCAGTCCTAAATGGCCGACCCCTTATTCTGAGACTGTGACCCCTGGTTCTCGACTCCTCAACCTGAGGAAACATCCTCCCTGCATCTGCCCTGTCACGCCCTGTCCAAATTTTGTATGTTTCAATGAGATCACCTCTTATTCTTCTGAACTCGAGAGAATATAGGCAGAGTCTACTCAACCTCTCCTCGTAAGACAATCCCTCCATCCCAGGAATCAGTCTGGTGAACCTTCGTTGCACTCCCTCAATGGCAAGTATATCCTTCCTTCGGTAAGGACACTAAAACTGTCCACAATACCCCAGGTGTGGTCTCACCAGGGCCCGGTATAATTGCAGCAGGACATCTTTACTCTTACACTCAAATCCTCTTGTAAAAAGGTTGTCAGAGGAGCGATGGGAATAGGGACCAAAATGGTGGAGGCAAAAGGCATGGCTGAGGTATTAAATGAGTACTTTGCATCAGTGTTTACCCAGGAAGAGGGCTTTGCTGAAGCAGTGGTAAATGAGGAGGTTGCTGGGATACTGGATGAGTTAAAAATAGATAAAGAGGAGGCACTTGAAAGGCTGGCGGTAATTAAAGTGACTAGGTCACCCGGTCCAAGTGGAACGCATCCTAGGTTCCTGAGGGACGTCAGGGTTGCGGAGATGCTGGCCACAATCTTCCAATGCTCCTTGGATACACGGGACTGGGGGATTTGCAAATGTTACAGTCTTGTTCAAAAAAGGGTGTAAAGATAAACGCGGCGGTTATCGGCCGGTCAGTTTAACATCGGCAGTGGGGAAGCTTTTAGCAACGATAATCCGGGAGACAACGAATAGCCACTGGGACAAGCTTGCAATAATAAAGGAGAGCCAGCACGGATTTATTCACGGCAAATCGTGTTTGACTAACTTGATTGAGTATTTTGATGAGGTAACAGGGAAGGTGGATGAGGGCAGTGCAGTTGATGTTATGTATATGGCCTTTCAAAAGGCATTTGATAAAGTACCACATACTAGGCTTGTTGGCAAAATTGAGGCCCATGGGATAAAAGGGACAGTGGCAGTGGGGAGGCAGAATTGGCTAAGGGATAGCAAACATAATGGGCTAGATTTTCGGTTTGTCTGGTGCCTCAGTTAGCGGCCAGAGGGGGCGTTAATGGGAGCGTTAGAGGTTACCGACCAGGAGCACAGCCCCGACCAAAAATTCATTGTCGGCTCACCGGGGCCCACACCAGTAGCGCCTGGCAGCTGACGATCACTTCGATCATGATGTATTCCTGATGCAACGCGCACCCTTGCGCCCCGGTCGCAAAATTAGATGCGGCCGCCTCATTGAGCGCCCGCCAAAAACAACGTCTGGAAAAGCACTCGGTTCAGGCTTGCAGAGTCGTTAACTGGTGGCTGTTTAAAGAAACATAGAAACATAGAAAATAGGTGCAGGAGTAGGCCATTCGGCCCTTCGAGCCTGCACCGCCATTCAATGAGTTCATGGCTGAACATGCAACTTCAGTACCCCATTCCTGCTTTCTCACCATACTCCTTGATCCCCCTAGTAGTAAGGACTACATCTAACTCCTTTTTGAATATATTTAGTGAATCGGCCTCAACAACTTTCTGTGGTAGAGAATTCCACAGGTTCACCACTCTCTGGGTGAAGAAGTTTCTCCTCATCTCGGTCCTAAATGGCTTACCCCTTATCCTTAGACTGTGACCCCTGGTTCTGGACTTCCCCAACATTGGGAACATTCTTCCTGCATCTAACCTGTCTAAACCCGTCAGAATTTTAAATGTTTCGATGAGATCCCCTCTCATTCTTCTGAACTCCAGTGAATACAAGCCCAGTTGATTGAGTCTTTCTTGATATGTCAGTCCCGCCATCCCAGGAATCAGTCTGGTGAACCTTCGCTGCACTCCCTCAATAGCAAGAATGTCCTTCCTCAAGTTAGGAGACCAAAACTGTACACAATACTCCAGGTGTGGCCTCACCAAGGCCCTGTACAACTGTAGTAACACCTCCCTGCCCCTGTACTCAAATCCCCTCGCTATGAAGGCCAACATGCCATTTGCTTTCTTCACCGCCTGCTGTACCTGCATGCCAACCTTCAATGACTGATGTACCATGACACCCAGGTCTCGTTGCACCTCCCCTTTTCCTAATCTGTCACCATTCCGATAATAGTCTGTCTCTCTGTTTTTACCACCAACGTGGATAACCTCACATTTATCCACATTATACTTCATCTGCCATGCATTTGCCCACTCACCTAACCTGTCCAAAGGGAAGAGGAAGCGCTTCCCTCGGAGGTCGCAGCGCGATGCGTGACCCTCCGAGTTTGCAGCGGCAGTCAGAAATAAGAGTTCAGCTTGAGAAAAGGTGATTTCGAAAACTTTTATTGGTCGCATTACTACGCCGTGCCTTTAAGACCCAGCTGTTCCCAGGCACTGAACTCGGGTGTTCCACGCAGGCGCAATGGGGCCTGAAAATTTACCGATCAAACTCTCGTAATGGCCCCCCCCCCAGCTCTGGTTTGCAATGGCTGGTTTATCTCCCCTGTCAGCTCTTCGACCCATTCTGACGAATTTCTGGGCGGGAGACGCAAACCTCTTCAAGGTGCCAAAAGTACCGCTCCGCCTGGGTTACTGCCCCAAGTGAGGCGCGACCGAATTTCCATCCCATAGAGTTGTGATGAAAGGCTGTTTCTCGGATTGGAGGGAGGTATACCGTGGTTGTTCCCCGGGGTTCAGTACCCGGCCCAGTGCTGTTTTTGATTTATGACTTGAACTTAGGTGTACAGAGCACAACTTTGAAATTTTCAGATGGCTTGAAATGTGAAAGTACAGCAAACAGTGATAAAGATCGTAGTAGGCTTACGAACATACGAACGGGAAAATACCCTCTCGTCCATTGAGCCTGTCCCATGCAAATGCGATACCGTGTGTATCGCAATATATACACCCCACCCCCCCACCATAGTGCCAGTTGCAGAAAATTGCAGTTTTCCAATCTGCTGGGACCTCCCCAGAATCCAGGGAATTTTGCTGCATTACAAACAATGCATCCACTTTCCCTGCGGCTACTTCTCTTAAGATCCTAGGATGCAAGCCATCGGGTTCAGGGGATTTATCCGCCCTTAGTCCCATTATCTTCCTGAGTACCACCTCCTTAGTGATTGTGATTAGTGACGGGAGAGACGGGAGAGGCGTGAGTTCGGGGCCAGAAGAGGTGAGGGCCCAGGGGCAGCACGGGCCCAGCCCACACTGCGATATGTGTGCGCACTAGGCCAGTGCAGCAGAGCAGGTCTCCAGTCATCTTGCCACTGGACCAAGACCTAGCTCTGTCAAGCCCGTGTGGTGGCTGGTGTGCAACATTAAAAAAATCCACGCACAGGCATCTTCCACACTTCAGGATGTAGTTCAGGACCTGGAATATTAGGTCCTTCATTGAAACACCTGTGAACTCATCCCTTTTTGGCATGGAAGCAAGTCATTCTCGTTTCGAGGGACTGCCTATGATGACGATTGTCAGTTTGTAGCACTCTTACCTCTGAGCCAGAAGGTTGTGGGTTCAAGTCCCACTCCAGGAACTTGACCACATAAATCGAAGCTGATACTCCAGTGCAGTGCTGAAGGAGTGGCTATCTTATATTGATGTCCCCCTAGTTCTGTTCTCCCCCACCCCCCAAGTGGAAACATCTTCTTTACATAATCTTATTGAGAAAACTATTTCCGCTGGTTGGGGATTCTAGGACTAGGGCCTAAATGGTAGAGCCAGGCCTTTCAGGACTGAAGTTAGGAAACACTTCTACACACAAAGCGTGGTAGAGGTTTGGAACTCGCTTCCGCAAGTGGGCAATAGTTAATTTAAAATCTGAGATTGATATATTTCTGTTGACCAAAGAGTATTAAGGGATACAGGGCAAAGGCGGGTGTGTAGATTTAGGTCACAGATCAGCTATGGTCTCATTGAATGGCGGAACAGGCTCGTGGGGCTGTATGGGCCTCCTGTTCCTGTGTGACAGGCTCGAGGGATTCAATGAGCCTCCTCCTGTTCCCGTGTAATAGGCTCGAGGGGCTGAATGGGCCTCCTCCTGTTCCTGTGTAACAGGCTCGAAGGGCTGAATGGGCCTCCTCCTGTTCCTGTGTAACCAGCTCGAGGGGCTGAATGGGCCTCCTCCTGTTCCTGTGTAACAGGCCAAGGGGCTAAATGGGCCTCCTCCTGTTTCTGTGTAACAGGCTCGAAGGGTTGAATGAGCCTCCTCCTGTTCCTGTGTAATAGGCTCGAGGGGCTGAATGGGCCTCCTCCTGTTCCTATGTAACAGGCTCGAGGGGCTGAATGGGCGTCCTCCTGTTCCTGTGTAACAGGCTCGAGGGGCTGAATGGGCCTCCTCCTGTTCCTGTGTAACAGGCTCGAGGGGCTGAATGGGCGTCCTCCTGTTCCTGTGTAACAGGCTCGAGGGGCTGAATGGGCCTCCTCCTGTTCCTGTGTAACAGGCTCGAGGGGCTGAATGGGCGTCCTCCTGTTCCTGTGTAACAGGCTCGAGGGGCTGAATGGGCCTCCTCCTGTTCCTGTGTAACAGGCTCGAGGGGCTGAATGGACCTCCTCCTGTTCCTGTGTAACAGGCTCGAGGGGCTGAATGGGCCTCCTCCTGTTCCTATGAGTTGGGAGGTGCGATTTACTAAACGCAGACAGCGTAGCACAGTTAGTTGAAGAAAAGGACAGGACATGGAGTTTTTGCGTGGCCTTTTGCCCTTAGCTGAGCACACCTCTGAAAGGCACAGAAAAGAAATCTGTTCAGCAAAGATTTCCGGCTTGGCAAAGATTGATCATCGCTCGTGCGAGATTGCGTGCAGTGACGCAAGAGGTGGTTAACCTCCAGAGAACTGAGAGGGGCTTTCGGTCCTGAGATTAATCACAGACTTGCTGAGCAGGCCTCTGTGTGGGCGTTTAGAGAGAAAACTAAGAACGACAATTAACAGTTCAGCTCCGAGGTCATTTTCCAGTCACAGGTCAAGAGGGGCTGCGCATCGGCGACAGCAACTTCAGGTGGTTCGGGGGGGCGGTGAAATTCAACTACAGCGGCATCATAAAATGGACATTGGAACAGGTAAAGGCCATGCACGTGTCAGCCCCGGTTCACTGGGTCTCTCTCGCCACTGAATCAGAAGGTTGGAGACCCCACACCAGACACTCGCGCCTCATAATCCCATTCCCCACACACGCTGCACCCCCACACGACCCACCCACTTACTCTGTACTGAAGGAGCGCTGCACTGTCGGAGGGTGTGTACTGAGGGAGCGCTGCACTGTCGGAGGGTGTGTACTGAGGGAGCGCTGCACTGCCGGAGGGGCAGTCTGAGGAAGCGCGATACTATCAGAGGGACTGTCCTGAGGGAGCACTGCACTGTCGGAGGAGCTGTACTGAGGGAATGCAGCACTGTTGGAGGGGCAGTACTGAGGGAGCGCGCCACTGTGAGAGGGGCACTACTGAGGGAGTGCTATTCTATCAGAGGAGCAGTAGTGAGGGAGCATGGCACTGTCGGAGGGGCCGCCGCACTGTCGGAGGGGCAGTACTGAGGGAGTACTGCACTATTAGAAGGGCAGTACTAAGGGAGTGCTGTGCTATCAGAGGGGGCGGTTCAGAGGGAGCTCTGCACTGTCGGACGGGCAGGACTGAGGGAACATGCAGTGTAGCAGGGGCAGTACTGAGGGAGCGCTGCACTGTCAGAGGAGCAGGACTGAGGGAGCGCTGCAGTGTAGTAGGGGCAGTACTGAGGGAGTGCTGCACTGTTGGAGAGGCAGAACTGAGAGAGTGCTGCGGTATTGAAGGAGCAGTACTGAGGGAGCGCTGCACTGTCGGAGGGGCAGTACTGAGGGAGCGCTGCACTGTCGGAGGGGCAGTACTGAGGGAGCGCGGCACTGTGAGAGGGGGCAATACTGAGGGAGCGCCGCACTGTCGGAGGGGGCAGTACTGAGGGAGAGCTGCACTGTCAGAGGGGGCAGTACTGAGGGAGCGCTGCACTGTCGGAGGGGGCACTACTGAGGGAGCGCTGCACTGCCGGAGGGGCAGTACTGAGGGAGCACGACAGTGTCAGAGCAGCCGTACTGAGGGAAGGCCCCATTTTTGGAGGGGCATTACTGAGGGAGAGCTGCACTGTCGGAGGGGCAGTACTGAGGGAGCGCGCCACTGTGAGAGGGGCACTACTGAGGGAGAGCTGTGCTATCGGAGGAGCAGTAGTGAGGGAGCGTGGCACTGTCGAAGGGGCAGACTGAGGGAGCGCCGCACTGTCGGAGTGGCAGTACTGAGGGAGTACTGCACTGTTGGAGGGGCAGTACTGAGGGAGCACGCCATTGTGAGAGGGACTGTACTGAGGGAGTGCTGCACTGTCGGAGGGGCAGTAGTGAGTGAGCGTTTCACTGTCAGATGGGCAGTACTGAGGGAGCGCCGCACTGTCGAAGGGTAGTACTGAGGGAGCGCCACACTGTCGGAGGGGCAGTACTGAGGGAGCGCCGCACTGTCGGAGGGCAGTACTGAGGGAGCGCTGCACTGTCGGAGGGGCAGTACTGAGGGAGCGCTGCACTGTCGGAGGGCAGTACTGAGGGAGCGCCGCACTGTCGGAGGGCAGTACTGAGGGAGCGCCGCACTGTCGGAGGGGCAGTACTGAGGGAGCGCCGCACTGTCGGAGGGCAGTACTGAGGTAGCGCTGCACTGTCGGAGGGCAGTACTGAGGGAGCGCCGCACTGTTGGAGGGGCAGTACTGAGGGAGCGCGGCACTGTCGGAGGGGCAGTACTGAGGGAGCGCGGCACTGTTGGAGGGGCAGTACTGAGGGAGCGCGGCACTGTGAGAGGGGGCAGTACTGAGGGAGTGCTGCACTGTTGGAGAGGCAGAACTGAGGGAGCACTTCACTGTGGGAGGGGCAGTCTGAGGGAACGCAATACTGTCAGAGGGACTGTCCTGAGGGAGCACTGCACTATCGGAGGAGCTGTACTGAGGGAGTGCTGCGATATCGGAGGGGCAGTACTGAGGGAGCGCGCCACTGTGAGAGGGGCACTACTGAGGGAGAGCTGTGCTATCGGAGGAGCAGTAGTGAGGAAGCGTGGCACTGTCGGAGAGGCAGTACTGAGGGAGCGCCGCACTGTCGGAGTGGCTGTACTGAGGGAGTACTGCACTGTTGGAGCGGCAGTACTGAGGGAACATGCAGTGTTGCAGGGGCAGTACTGAGGGAGCGCTGCAGTGTGGTAGGGGCAGTACTGAGGGAGCGCTGCATTGTCGGAGGGGCAGTAGCAAGGGATCACTGCACTGTCAGAGGCGCAGTACTGAGGGAGTGCTGCACTGCCGGAGGGGCAGTACTGAGGGAGCAACGCACTTTCAGAGGGGCAGTACTGTGGGAACGCTGCACTGTCGGAGAGGCAGTACTGAGGGAGTGCCGCACTGTCGGAGGGGCAGTATTGAGGGAGCGCCGCACTGTCGGAGGGGCAGTACTGAGGGAGCGCCGCACTGTCGGAGGGGCAGTACTGAGGGAGAGCTGCACTGTCAGAGGTGGCATTACTGATGGAGCGGTGCACTGTCGGAGGGGGCAGTACTGAGGGAGCGTTCCCTGCCGGAGGGGCAGTACTGAGGGAGCACGACAGTGTCAGAGCAGCCGTACTGAGGGAAGGCCCCACTTTTGGAGGGGCATTACTGAGGGAGAGCTGCACTGTCGGAGGGGCAGTACTGAGGGAGCGCAGTACCTTCGGAGAGGCTGTACAGAGGGAGTGCCGCACTGTCTGAGAGGCAGTACTGACGGAGTGCTTCACTGTGCGAGGGGCAGTACTGACGGAGTGCGATACAGTCGGAGGGGCAGTACTGAGGGAGCACGCCATTGTGAGAGGGACTGTACTGAGGGAGTGCTGCACTGTCGGAGGGGCAGTAGTGAGTGTGCGTTTCACTGTCAGATGGGCAGTACTGAGGGAGCGCCGCAATGTCGGAGGGCAGTACTGAGGGTGCGCCGCACTGTCGGAGGCGTGATACTGAGGGAACGCTGCACTGTCGGAGGGGCAGTACTGAGGGAGCGCCACACTGTCGGAGGCGTGGTACTGAGGGAACGCTGCACTGTCGGAGGGCAGTACTGAGGGAGCGCCACACTGTCGGAGGCGTGATACTGAGGGAACGCTGCACTGTCGGAGGGGCAGTACTGAGGGAGCGCCGCACTTTCAGAGGGGCTGTACAGAGGGAGTGCTGCACTGTTGGAGAGGCAGAACTGAGAGAGTGCTGCGGCATTGAAGGAGCAGTACTGAGGGAGCGCTGCACTGTCGGAGGCGTGGTACTGAGGGAGCGCCACACTGTCGGAGACACGGTACTGAGGGAGCGGCGCACTGTCAGACGGGCAGTACTGAGGAAGCGCTGCACTATTGGAGCAGCTGCACTGAGGGATGGCCCCACTTTTGCAGGGGCATATCTGAGGGAGTGCTGCACTGTCGGATGGGCAGTAGCAAAGGAGCACTGCATTGTCGGGGGCGCGGTACTGAGGGAGCGCCGCACTTTCGAAGGGGCTGTACAGAGGGAATGCTGCACTGTCGGAGAGGCGGAACTGAGGGAGTGCTGCGCTATCGGAGGAGCTGTGCTGAGGGAGCACGCCACTGTGAGAGGGGGCAGTACTGAGGGAGCGCCGCACTTTCAGTGGGGCTGTACAGAGGGAGTGCTGCACTGTTGGAGAGGCAGAACTGAGAGAGTGCTGCGGTATTGGAGGAGCAGTACTGAGGGAGCGCTGCACTGTCGGAGGTGCAGTACTGAGGGAGCACTTCACTGTGGGAGGGGCAGTCTGAGGGAACGCGATACTGTCAGAGGGACTGTCCTGAGGGAACACTGCACTATCGGAGGAGCAGTACTGAGGGAGTGCTGCGATATCGGAGGGGCAGTACTGAGGGAGCGCGCCACTGTGAGAGGGGCACTACTGAGGGAGAGCTGTGCTATCGGAGGAGCAGTAGTGAGGGACCGTGGCACTGTCGAAGGGGCAGACTGAGGGAGCGCCGCACTGTCGGAGTGGCAGTACTGAGGGAGTACTGCACTGTTGGAGGGGCAGTACTGAGGGAACATGCATGGTAGCAGGGGCAGTACTGAGGGAGCACTGCAGTGTAGTAGGGGCAGTACTGAGGGAGCGCTGCATTGTCGGAGGGGTAGTATTGAGGGAGAGCTGCACTGTCGGAGGGTCAGTACTGAGGGAGTGCTGCACTGTCGGAGAAGCAATACTGAGGGAGCGCTGCACTGTTGGACGGGCAGTACTGAGGGAACACTACTAATGTAGGAGAGGCAGTACTGAGGGAGCACTGCACTGTCGGAGGGGCAGTACTGAGGAAGCGCTGCACTATTGGAACAGCTGTACTGAGGGATGGCCCCACTTTTGCAGGGGCATATCTGAGGGAGAGCTGCACTGTCGGATGGGCAGTAGCAAAGGAGCACTGCACTGTCGGAGGGACAGTACTGAGGGAGCGCCACACTTTCGTAGGGGCTGTACAGAGGGAATGCTGCACTGTCGGAGAGGCGGAACTGAGGGAGTTCTGCGCTATCGCAGGAGCAGTACTGAGGGAGTGCTGCACTGTCAGAGGGGCAGTACTGAGGGAGCGCGGCACTGTCGGAGATGCAGAACTGAGGGAGTGCTGCAATGTCGAAGAGGCGGAACTGAGGGAGTGCTGTACTGTTGGAGGGGCAGTACTGAGGGAGCGCTGCACTGTTGGAGGGGCAGTACTGAGGGAGCACGGCACTGTGAGAGGGACTGTACAGAGCGAGTGCCGCACTGTCTGAGAGGCAGTAGTGAGTGAGCGTTTCACTGTCAGATGGGCAGTACTGAGGGAGCGCGGCACTGTCGGAGGGCAGTACTGAGGGAGCGGCGCACTGTCGGAGGGGCAGTACTGAGGAAGCGCTGCACTATTGGAGCAGCTGCACTGAGGGATGGCCCCACTTTTGCAGGGGCATATCTGAGGGAGTGCTGCACTGTCGGATGGGCAGTAGCAAAGGAGCACTGCACTGTTTGAGGGACAGTACTGAGGGAGCGCCGCACTTTCGGAGGGGCTGTACAGAGGGAATGCTGCAATGTCGGAGAGGCGGAACTGAGGGAGTGCTGCGCTATTGGAGGAGCAGTACTGAGGGAGCGCAGCACTGTCGGAGAGGCAGTACTGAGGGAGCGCGATACTATCAGAGGGACAGTACTGAGGGAGAGCTGCACTATTGGAGGAGCTGTGCTGAGGGAGCGCGTCACTGTGAGAGGGACTGTACTGAGGGAGCCCTGCACTGTTGGAGGGGCAGTACTGAGGGAGCGCGGCACTGTGAGAGGGGGCAGTACTGAGGGAGCGCCGCACTGTCGGTGGGGCAGTATTGGGGGAGCGCCGCACTGTCGGTGGCACAGTACTGAGGAAATGCTGCACTGTCGGAGAGGCAATCCTGAGGGAGTGCTGCACTGTCAGAGGGGCAGTACTGAGGGAGTGCCGCTGTGTCGGAGGGGGCAGTACTGATGGATCGCCGCACTGTCGGAGGGGGCAGTATTGAGGGAGGGCCGCACTGTCGGTGGCACAGTACTGAGGAAACGCTGCACTGTCGAAGAGGCAATACTGAGGGCTCGCCCCACTTTTGGAGGGGCATATGTGAGGGTGTGCTGCACTGCCGGAGGGGCAGTACTGAGGGAGCAACGCACTTTCAGAGGGGCAGTACTGTGGGAACGCTGCACTGTCGGAGAGGCAGTATTGAGGGAGTCCTGTGCTATCGGAGGGACAGTACTGAGGGAGCGCCGCACTGTCGGAGGGGCACTACTGAGGGAGCGCCGCACTGTCGGAGGGGCAGTACTGAGGGAGCGCCGCACTGTCGGAGGGGCAGTACTGAGGGAGCGCCGCACTGTCGGAGGGGCAGTACTGGGGGAGCGCCGCACTGTCGGTGGCACAGTACTGAGGAAACGCTGCACTGTCGGAGAGGCAATCCTGAGGGAGTGCTGCACTGTCAGAGGGTCAATACTGAGGGAGTGCCGCTGTGTCGGAGGGGGCAGTACTGATGGATCGCCGCACTGTCGGAGGGGGCAGTACTGAGGGAGTGCCGCACAGTCGAAGGGGCAGTACTGAGGGAGCGCCGCACTGTTGGACGGGCAGTACTGAGGGAACACTACTAATGTAGGAGAGGCAGTACTGAGGGAGCACTGCACTGTCGGAGGGGCAGTAGCAAAGGAGCACTGCACTGTCGGAGGGACAGTACTGAGGGAGCGCCACACTTTCGGAGGGGCTGTACAGAGGGAATGCTGCACTGTTGGAGAGGCAGAACTGAGAGAGTGCTGCGGTATTGGAGGAGCAGTACTGAGGGAGTTCTGCACTGTCGTAGGTGCAGTACTGAGGGAGCACTTCACTGTGGGAGGGGCAGTCTGAGGGAACGCGATACTGTCAGAGGGACTGTCCTGAGGGAACACTGCACTATCGGAGGAGCTGTACTGAGGGAGTGCTGCGATATCGGAGGGGCAGTTCTGAGGGAGCGCGCCACTGTGAGAGGGGCACTACTGAGGGAGAGCTGTGCTATCGGAGGAGCAGTAGTGAGGGAGCGTGGCACTGAGGAAGGGGCAGACTGAGGGAGCGCCGAACTGTCGGAGTGGCAGTACTGAGGGAGTACTGCACTGTTGGAGGGGCAGTACTGAGGGAACATGCAGTGTAGCAGGGGCAGTACTGAGGGAGCACTGCAGTGTAGTAGGGGCAGTACTGAGGGAGCGCTGCATTGTCGGAGGGGTAGTATTGAGGGAGGGCTGCACTGTCGGAGGGTCAGTACTGAGGGAGTGCTGCACTGTCGGAGAAGCAATACTGAGGGAGCGCTGCACTGTTGGACGGGCAGTACTGAGGGAACACTACTAATGTAGGAGAGGCAGTACTGAGGGAGCACTGCACTGTCGGAGGGGCAGTAGCAAAGGAGCACTGCACTGTCGGAGGGACAGTACTGAGGGAGCGCCACACCTTCGGAGGAGCAGTACTCAGGGAGCGCGGCACTGTCGGAGAGGCAGTACTGAGGGAGCGCGATACTATCAGAGGGACAGTACTGAGGGAGAGCTGCACTATCGGAGGAGCTGTGCTGAGGGAGCGCGTCACTGTGAGAGGGACTGTACTGAGGGAGCCCTGCACTGTTGGAGGGGCAGTACTGAGGGAGCGCGGCACTGTGAGAGGGGGCAGTACTGAGGGAGCGCCGCACTGTCGGAGGGGCAGTATTGGGGGAGCGCCGCACTGTCGGTGGCACAGTACTGAGGAAACGCTGCACTGTCGGAGAGGCAATCCTGAGGGAGTGCTGCACTGTCAGAGGGGCAGTACTGAGGGAGTGCCGCTGTGTCGGAGGGGGCAGTACTGATGGATCGCCGCTGTGTCGGAGGGGGCAGTACTGATGGATCGCCGCACTGTCGGAGGGGGCAGTACTGAGGGAGTGCCGCACAGTCGAAGGGGCAGTACTGAGGGAGCGCCGCACTGTCAGAGGAGGCAGTACTGAGGGAGCGCCGCACTGTCGGTGGCACAGTACTGAGGAAACGCTGCACTGTCGGAGAGGCAATACTGAGGGCTCGCCCCACTTTTGGAGGGGCATTTCTGAGGGTGTGCTGCACTGCCGGAGGGGCAGTACTGAGGGAGCAACGCACTTTCAGAGGGGCAGTACTGTGGGAACGCTGCACTGTCGGAGAGGCAGTATTGAGGGAGTCCTGTGCTATCGGAGGGACAGTACTGAGGGAGCGCCGCACTGTCGGAGGGGCAGTACTGAGGGAGCGCCGCACTGTCGGAGGGGCAGTACTGAGGGAGCGCCGCACTGTCGGAGGGGCAGTACTGAGGGAGCGCCGCACTGTCGGAGGGGCAGTACTGAGGGAGCGCCGCACTGTCGGAGGGGCAGTACTGAGGGAGCGCCGCACTGTCGGAGGGGCAGTACTGAGGGAGCGCCGCACTGTCGGAGGGGCAGTACTGAGGGAGCGCCGCACTGTCGGAGGGGCAGTACTGAGGGAGCGCCGCACTGTCGGAGGGGCAGTACTGATGGAGCGCCGCACTGTCGGAGGGGCAGTACTGAGGGAGCGCCGCACTGTCGGAGGGGCAGTACTGAGGGAGCGCCGCACTGTGGGAGGGGCAGTACTGAGGGAGCGCCGCACTGTGGGAGGAGCAGTACTGAGGGAGCGCCGCACTGTGGGAGGGGCAGTACTGAGGGAGCGCCATGCTGTCGGAGGGGGCAGTGCTGAGGGAGCGCCGCGCTGTCGGAGGGAGCAGTGCTGAGGGAGAGCCGCGCTGTCGGAGGGGCAGTACTGAGGGAGTGCCGCGCTGTCGGAGGGGCAGTACTGAGGGAGCGCCGAGGGAGCGCCGCACTGTCGGAGGGGCAGTACTGAGGGAGCGCCGCACTGTCGGAGGGGCAGTACTGAGGGAGCGCCGCACTGTGGGAGGGGCAGTACTGAGAGAGCGCCGCGCTGTGGGAGGGGCAGTACTGAGGGAGCGCCGCACTGTCGGAGGGGCAGTACTGAGGGAGCGCTGCACTGTCGGAGGGGGCAGTGCTGAGGGAGCGCCGCACTGTCGGAGGGGGCAGTGCTGAGGGAGAGCTGCGCTGTCGGAGGGGCAGTACTGAGGGAGCGCCGCACTGTCGGAGGGGTAGTCTGGGCCTCTACACTCACATATAAGGATACACACAGGTATATGAAGATACCCCAACCCCATACACATCTATATTTACTTATATATCAGACATTTACAGACAGGATATCACAGTCTGATTTGGAGACGTCCTGTGATAACCACAATGAATTATGCTAAATTAAAACATTGTTGAAAATATGTGTTTACAGATGCCCAGAGCTTTTTGTGCCGTTTGATGAAAGGTGATGTGTAACACTTATCTCCATATTCTAAATGAAAGCAAATGATGGAGAGTGTGGGCGTCTGACCTGTGCCTGACCCGTTGCGTGCCTGGATTAACACTGGGCTGAGTGAGGATATAATGATTCTGATCTCAGCCTGTTCGTGTGTTGAGTGCTGACTCGGTCTGATTGTGGGAGGCTCCTTCAAACTGTCACCGAGTTGGGACTAAGACACATCCAGGGCAACCCTGCTGACTGTGATTGGACCGGCTCCTTATTATCAGACTATTCCTTGCATTATATACAACGTTTTATGGATCATGTACAGAATTATATATATTAGATTGTTCATTACATTCTATCTCTCTCTTTTTCTGTCTCTTCCATTGTTCTTCCCTCTCTCGCTCGCTGTCCCTCTTTCTGTCTCTCTCATTATCTGTCTCTCTCATTATCTGTCTCTCTCTGTATCTGTTTCTATCTCTGTCTTTGTCTCTCGTTGTCTTTCTCTTTTTCTCGCTCTGTCTCTCTCATTATTTCTCTCTCTCTCACTGTCTCCCACTCTGTCCCTCTTTCTGTCTCTCATTATCTCATTATCTGTCTCTCTCATTGTCTCTGTCCCTCGTTATCACTCATTGTCTCTCTCTCTCATTGTCTCTGTCCCTCTTTCTGTCTCTCATTATCTTTCTCACTGTCTCTTTTTCTATCTCTGTCTGTCTCTCCCTCTCTCTATCTCTCTAGTTCTTTCTCTGTCACTCTTTCTCTCTTTCTGTCTCTCTGTCACTATGTCTCTCTCTCTCTCTCTCTAATGTCTCTATGTCTTTCTCTGTCTCCCTCTCTCTCTTTCTGTCTATCTCTCACTATGTCTCTCTCTCTCTCTCTGACCCCTTCCCGCTCTCCCTTACCGCCTTGCAACTGGGAGTTTAATCAAACCGGCAGTGGGGTAAACTAGCGACAAAAGACAGTTTTGGGCTCGAATAACAATAGTCCCCACTTTAATTTGCTGCGGAGAATTTATTTGCAAAAAGAAAGAAAAAGTCAACAGGTTCACAGTTTATTTAATACATGGCGTAGCATAAAAACCATGTGTGAGCGGGGCAGTTAATGCTGTATACATTCAGACAATCTCAGGCAGACATGGAGTAACCCGCTGAACTATTCCAACACTTGTCTGTAACTCTGGTTGGAGACCCCGCGGACTCTGTTCACGGGACTCTCTCCCTCTCTGGGCTCTGTGTTGGAATGCCGGCTGCTTGTGGCCCCAGCTCGCTCGGGATTTTACTGGGGGCTTGGCCGCACCGTTCTCAGGGCGATTTGTCAATGTCCCCTTGCTTCATTAAAAGGAAATACGCGCTTATTGGACATTTATTAATGCGTTAGCGGTGACACAGGAGGATGGGGGTGGGGGAGAGCAGAGGGGGAGAGCAGCAGAGAGGGGAGGGGTGGATGGAGGAGAGGGCAGAGGGGTGGAGGGGAGGGGAGGCGAGGAGGAGAGCAGAAGAGAGGGCAGAGGGAAGGGTTGGAGGAGAGGGCAGGGGTGGAGGGGAGGGGTGGAGGGGAGGGGTGGAGGGGAGGGGTGGAGGGGAGGGGTGGAGGGGAGGGGTGGAGGGGAGGGGTGGAGGGGAGGGGTGGGGTGGAAGGGTGGAGGGGAAGGGAGGGGAGGGGTGGAGGAAAGGGGAGGGGAGGGGTGGAGGAGAGGGCAGGGGAGAGGAGGGAAGAGAGGACAGAGCAGAGGAGAAAAGAGGGAGAGGGTGAGGAGAGGAGGAAGGATAATTGATTGGGGGAGGAGAGGGATGAGGGGGAAGGGTGGGGGAAGACAGGAGGGTGAGGGGAGTAGACAAGGAAGAAGGTGAGGGGAGGAGGAAGGATAATTAATTGGGGGAGGAGAGGGGAGATAGAAGGATGAGGGGAGAGGTGAGGAGAGGAGGGGTGTGGGGAGAGGAGGGGTGTGGGGAGAGGAGTGGTGTGGGGAGAGGAGTGGTGTGGGGAGAGGAGGGGTGTGGGGAGAGGAGGGGTGGAGTGTGGGGAGAGGTGAGGAGGGGTGTGGGGAGAACAATAGTGAGAGGGGTGAGGAGGGGCAAGAAGGGAAGGCTTTTTGAAGACCCTCCTTAAAACCTCCCTCATTGACCAGGATTTTGGGTCACTTGTCCCGATATCTGGCTCGGTGTCACGTTGTTTGAGAATCGCTCCTGTGAAGCACTTTGGACCGTTTTGCTACACTCAAGGCGTAATATAAACACAAGTTGTATTGCTGTGGGGTGTAGGAGGAACACCTTCCTATATAATCCCTCCCTTGGCTAATTAACCCATTGCTAACGAGAGCACAAAACAAAATAACTGAAGCACTTGGGATTACCGCCTTCAAGGGTTAATCACCCACAATCATCTATCGCCTCAGTCAGAGCTGGTGATCGGGGATTCGATGGTCTTGTTACAATGACAGAGTGATAGGCGGTCCACTTAATATACAGGTACTCGAATGTCCAGCCTCTTGCCTATCAAGCTCCAACACTCCAAGTTGGGTTTGATTCCCAATGCAAGGTGATGGAACACTATAGATTCCCCCCACGCCCCCCGCCCCACTCCCCACTTCCAACCCGCACGAACCAGACCACGATCTCATCATGTTACTTAGCTTCAATAAAGTCTCGATCACCCCGGCACCGGAGTGGTGACGGATCCATCCCTGGGTCAAAGTGCAAGGTTCGCCTCCAACGATGGAGGGGGTGGGGGGGCGGGGGGATGCAGTGTCGAGTCACTCGGGAGACGGACCGCTCCTCTTGTCTGTCCCAGGCCGCAATTCCACTCTTGTGCTGGTTCTATCCAATAGAGACAGAGGCGAAGGCTCCACATCCAATCCGGAATGAGTCTTCAAGTACGATCATCCATATTTGGGTGGAAAGCCCACCTCTTGATTGGTCAATGTACGGAGGGGCCCATTCCGCTCAGGTTTCCGTAGAATGACATTGTGCGTACAGCACAGAAATGGGCTATTCGGCCCCAGAGGTCCATGGCGGCAAATATGCTCTGCACAAGCCTCCCGCCACCCTTCCTCATCTTCAGCATATCCTCCTATTCCCTGTTCCCTCGTATGTTTATCTAGCTTCCCCTTAAATGCATCCATGCTATTCGCCTCCAGCACTCACTGTGGTAGCATTACCTTCTGACCACTCTCTGGGGAAAGCAGTTTCTCCTGAATTCCAGATTGGATTTATTGGTGACTATCTTATAGTTATGACCCCGAGTTTTGAGCTCCCCCGCTCCCCCGCCCCCCCCGACCTCCCCCAATAAATGAAAGCATCTTCTCGACATCGACCCTTTCAAACCCTTTCATAATCTTAAAGATTAGCCCTTCAGTCTTCTCTTTTTGAGAGAAAAGAGGTCTAGCCTTTCCTGACAGTTATACCCTCTCAGTTCTGGGATCATCCTCCCTTCTTCCCCTACCCTGTTATGGGATAGAATCGTTTCCCCCTTTACCCTCTCATGCCCACTAGCCCTCTTCCCAATCCCAATCCCAGTTGGGATCAGGCTTGTGGATCGGAAGCCCAGGTGGAAACGCTGACCATCGGGACATGGTGGACCGATCTCGTTTTGTGAGCGGGAGCTCCGGAGGCCAGGGTGCTGGACAGGGACCTGCTGGTCTGGCTGTCGGCCCCGGCGGAGAGGAGGCCGAGGGGCCTGAGGAGGTCCATCACGGCCCTCTGGATGGAGCTGTCGTAGAGGTAGTAAATGATCGGGTTGGCGCAGCTGTTGGCGAAGGCCAAGGGCGCACTGGCCTCCAGGCCCAGGCCCATCGCCCTCTGGATGCCGCAGGAGCCCACCGCCCCCCAGCGGACCAGCAGGCTCAGCGACTTGAAGAGGTTGAACGGCAGCCAGGAGACCAGGAAGGCCGCCACCGCCAGGAAGACCACCCTTATGGACTTCCTCAGCTTCTGGTCTTGCCTGTTGCTGCTGCGGTAGTGCAGGCAGAGCTTGCGGGTGATGGAGCAGTAGCAGGCCAGGATGGCCAGCAGGGGGCAGAAGAAAGTCAGCACCAGGTATGCCAGGGACCAGTGCAGGTTGAAGGAGCCGGGATCTTCCACGCAGTAGGACGCGCGGCCGCCGTCCCGGGTCTGGAGGGTCCTGTTGAGAAGGGCGCGCAGGCCCAGGAGGAGAGAGGCCACCCAGACCCCCACACAGGCCAGCGTGGCGTGAGTCTTTGAGCGGATCACCCTGGAGAGGCCCGGGCGCACGATGGCCAAGTAACGGTCCAGGCTCATGCAGGTCAGGAAGAAGACGCTGGAGTAGGCGTTCACCGCCACCACGTAGACGCTCAGCCGGCACAGGAAGAGCCCGCTCCGCCAGGACTTGCCCGAGACCTCGACGTCCACCCAGAGCGGCAGGGTGAGCAGGAAGATCAGGTCGGCCACGGCCAGGTTGACGACGAAGATGTCGAGCTGCCGCTTGGCCTGACCCCGCAGGGCGATGGCCAACACCAGCAGCCCGTTGCCCAGGCACCCCGTTACGAAGATCAGGCAGTAGAGGGTGGCGAAGACGGCCCAGGACTGGGGCCAGGGGGTGTCTCCGCACTCGTCCCCCTCCCACCCCTCGGTGGGGTACCAGCCGGTGGGGTATGGCTCGTAATAGTCCGGCTCGTCGCTGTAACTGGTGGCGTTCTCCATTGTCACCTCTCGCCTCCCTCTTCGTCTCGGGTGTTGATCAAAGTTGTTTGTCATCTCACCGCTTCAGAAACCAGTCCCCGCCCCTGCCCTGCCATCTGATTGGTGAGCACTGGCCCTTATCTCTGCAGGATCTCACTTCCTGACCCCCTTTATTGTTTTTGACGATTGGGTGGATTGGGTTTCGTAACGAAGCTCAATGATCCCTTACCCCCGCTTCTCTCTCCACCTATCCCCACTCCCCCTATCGTCTCGGCTCTCTGTGCCCGTCTGTTCTCTCTGCTAACTTCCAACTCTTTGCTATCTCTCTCTCTCTCTCTCTCTCTCGCTCTCTATCTCTCTCGGTGTCTCTCTCTCTCTCTGTCTCTCCCTCTCTCTCTCTCTCTCTCTCTGTCTCCGTCTGTCTCTCTCTCTCCGTCTGTCTCTCTCTCTCCGTCTCTCTCTCTCTCTCTCTCTCTCTCTCTCTCTCCCCGTCTCTCTCTCTCTCTCTCTCCCTCTCCCTCTCCGTCTCTCTCTCTCTCTCTCTCTCTCTCTCTCCGTCTCACTTTTTGAACACTTCAAACCCTATATTCTGTCTCTCTCACTCTTTCCCCCCCCCCCCTCCCCTCATCAACGCTATCTCTGCTTCACCGCTTTCAGGCAGTGCATTCCAGATCACAACAACTCGCTGCGTAAAAACACATTTTCCTCATCTCCCCTCTGGTTCATTTGCCAGTTTCTTAAAATCTGTGTCCTTTGGCTCGAGACCCTCCCACCACTGGAAACAGTTGCTCCTTATTTACTCTATCAAAATTCCTCCTAATTTTGAAAGCACGCTTTTAAATCTCCCCTTAACCTTTTCTGCTCTAATGAGAACAACCCGAAGCTTCTCAAAATGTAAAATTAATAAATCCTAAACAAAATTGCCGATCTCACAAGTTGTTGTGAACTGGAACACCGTGCCCGAAAGGGCGGTGGAAGCAGATTCAATAGCGACTTTCAAAAAGGAATTGGATACATTGTTGAAGGGGAAAAGTTGCAAGGCTATGGGGAAAGAGCAGGGGCCAGTAGAACTATTTGGATAGCTCTTTCACAGAGCCAGCACAGAAACAATGGGCTAAATGGCCTCTTTCCGCTCTGTCATGACACGATGATAAGAAGCAGACAAATAATAAACACAATTGACTCTAAATCTGCACATCAGAGAAGGAAAATGCACTCGACACGTCCAACTACAAATAAATACAACACAGGAACCAGGCACTCAGACATATTTCACCCAGATGCAGACATGAAACTGTTACAGAGCCCAAAATAAATTGGCACACACCTGAAATGTCTGCATGATAAAACAGACAGTAAACCAACCAAGACCTACCATCACCAAGCAGAAACCGCACACGCATAAACGATGAAAAGTTATCAATTATCCAACGAGTCCCACACTCTCCTCTGCCCTTTTCCCATAGCCCTGCAATTTTTTCTCCTTTAAGTATTTATCCAATTTCCCCATTGAATCTGCTTCCACCGCCCTTTCAGGCAGAGCATCCCAGATCACAGCAACTCGCTGCGTAAAATAATTCTCCGCATCTCCCCCTCTGGTTCTTTTACCAATTATCATAAATCTCAGTTTCTCTGGTTACAGTTTCTCCTTATTTACTCTAACAAAACTCTGCAAGATTTTTGAACACCTTTATTATATTTCCCCCTAATCTTTCTGCTCTAAGGAGAACAACCCCAGCTTCTCCAGTCTCTCCAAGTAACTGAAGTCCCTCATCCCTGGGACCATTTTGGCAAACTCCTATGCACTCCCTCCAAGACCTTGACAGCCAATAAATTAATTGTATTATTAATTATTAACACAAATTAAGATTCACAAATAAAAAATACGACAACAACTTCCATTTATACAGCATCTTTAGCGTAGTAAAACATCACAACGTGCTTCACAGGAGCATAAATCAAGTACAATTTGACACCGAGGCACGTAAGGAGATATCAGGACATGTGACCAAAAACTTGGTCAAAGAGGTAGGTTTTCAGAAGGTTCTTAAAGGAGGAGAGCGAGGCGGAGAGGTTTAGGGCGAGAATTCCAGAGATGGGGCCCAGGCTGCTAAAGGCACGGCCACCAGTGGTGGAGTGATTAAAATCAGGGGACGCACAAGAGGCCAGAATAGGAGGACTACAGAGATCTCGGAGCGTTGTAGGAGCTGGAGGAGGTTACAGAGACAGGGAGGGTTGTAAGTACTGGAAGAGGTTTCCGAGATAGGGAGAGTTGTAGGGCTGGAGGGGGTTACAGAGACAGGGAGAGTTGTAGGGCTGGAGGAGGTTGCAGAGATAGGGAGGGTTGTAGGGCTGGAGGAGGTTACAGAGATAGGGAGGGTTTTAGGGACTGGAGGAGGTTACAGAGATAGGGAAGGTTGTAGGGCTGGAGGAGGTTACAGAGATAGGGAGAGTTGTAGGGGCTGGAGGATATTACAGAGATAGGGAGGGTTTTAGGGACTGGAAGAGGTTACAGAGATAGGGAGGGTTTTAGGGACTGGAGAAGGTTACAGAGATAGGGAGGGTTGTAGGGACTGGAGGAGGTTACAGAGATAGGGAGGGTAGTAGGGCTGAAGGAGGTTACAGAGATAGGGAGGGTTGTAGGGCTGGAGGAGGTTACAGAGATAGGGAGGGGTGTAGGGCTGGATGAGGTTACAGAGATAGGGAGGGTTGTAGGGGCAAGAGGAGGATATGGAGACGGGGAGGGGCGAGCCCGTGAGGATAGAAGTAGCCACAAGCATTTAAACCGACACAACGAACAGAAGACAGAATACCAACACACAAGACACGCACATGCACACCCACAGCAGATGTCAAAAAAGCTGCAAAAACACCACAGTTAAAATTACAAAACAGCACTATTCCAGATATAAAAGTTTACACATCAGAAACACATCAGCACATACAGACAACAGCAGATTTATTGCCTTCTTTATTCAGACGCAAGAACCATGAAGTATTGACAAGTGAGATGCAGAATCCAGGATATTAAAGGTAATTTTTAAAAATTAAATACAATATGATTTAGTCTAGATAATTCAAAGTCTTTTTTTGCATTAAAAAATTGCATTATCCAGTAATTTGAATTAAATCATTTAGGAATGTAGGGATTTAATGTTAAATATTACCCTATCCAGTAATTTGGTTAAAGAATTTAGGAAGGTAAGGATTTAATATTAAAAATTGCATTATCCAGTAGTTTGAATGAAGTAATTTAAGAATGTAGGGATTTAATGTTAAATATTAAATTCAGATAATTACACATATGTTGTATCGAGATCTAACCTAATGTGCTCCCCTCTACGTTAACTATCTCGAAATGCGTATATCTTCGGAGTAAAGTTACCTTTTAAATTCATTGCCAGAATTAATCGGGGTTTATTCCCCAGAGATGGGGGCGGGGGGGGGGGGGGCGGTTGCGGGGGAGTGGGACTAGCTGAGATGCCCTTGCAGAGAGCTGACACGGGCTCGAATGGCTGAATGGCCTCCTTCTGTGCTGTAACCCTTCTGTGATTCTTAAACAAAAATTTGCACAGCCCACCCCCGATAGAATGACTCACTGACCTTCGACAGCGGCAGGCTGAAGAGTGTAAAAACCGATCAGTTTGAAAAGAGAAAAAATTGTGGTCGTTTTGCGAATGCAAGATTTCTTCCTGCTCCCAGCATTTCTTCAGCAATCCTTGCCGACATATTGAATGATCGGCTGAAATAAATCAAACAGCTTTGCATTTTCTGCTGCTGGGTTCTGTTCAGATGCTGTCTATTTTAAAAAATAATTAACTTAACATTGGCAGACTCCCTCCAGCACATTAACGACCCACTAACCTGCTCTTGTTACAAGCTGTACAGTGGGTACGCTGCATTGCTCCCACAATATATATTACAAATCTGGATATAAACATCGATTAACTGATTGCACTCGGTTACATAGGATCTATGACACAGAAACAGGCCATTCGACCCAACCAGTCTCAGCCGGCATTTATGCTCCACTCAAGCCTCCTGTCTTTCCTCATCTAACTCGACCAGCATAACCCTCTATTCCCTTCTCCCTCATACGCTTGTCCAGCCTCTCTTTAAATGCATCTATACTATTTGCTCCAACCACTCCCTGTGGTAGCGAGTTCCACATTCACACCACTCTTTGATTAAAGAATTTTCTTCTGAATAGAAATCCCTGTTGGATTTCTTGTTGACTATCTTGTATTGATGGCCTAAAGTTATGCTCTTCCCACAAGTGGAAACATTCTGTCTGTATCTATATCAAAACCTTTCAGAGTTTTAAAGACCTCTATTAGGTCACCCCTCAGCCTTCTTTTTTCAAGAGAAAAGAGACCTTCCTGTTCATCCTTTCCTGATACATATACCCTCGCTTATCTGGTATCGTCCTTGTAAATCTTCTCTGCATCCTCTCCAGTGCCTCTATATCCTTTTTAATTATATGGTGACCAGAACTGTGTCACAGTACTCCAAGTGTGGTCTATCCAATTGAGTCGATCGCACTGTTTCAGATGCAAATCTCGAAACTGGAAAAAAACACACACACACACAATGAGTAATAGCGAGAGATTTTGAGGTAAAGATCGAACCATGTTTTGTTTGATAATTGACACGCGAGGCTGCAAAGATTGAAACTGAGGTCAGAGGGAGTTGAAATCGACATGCAATGGGACCAGGGGAGAGAGAGGACTTTTCCAAGCGCGACTTCTCACAATCCTCCTGCTTTTAATAATAATAATAGTATTTTTTATTTATATAGCATCTTTACCATAGTAAAATGTCCCAAGGCGCTTCACAGCAGTGTTACAAGACAAAACAGATACATTTGACATGAAGCCACAAAAGAAGAAACTGTTACGGCAGGTGACCAAAATGGTGAAAGAGGTAGGTTTTAAGGAGCGTCTGAAAGATGGAGAGTGAGGTAGAGAGGCGGAGAGGTTTAGGCAGGGAGTTCCAGAGCTTAGGGCCCAGGCAGCTGAAGGCACGGCCACCAATGGTTGAGCAGTTCCAATGAGAAATGTTGCAGAGGGCAGAATTTGAGGAGCACAGACATCTTGTGGGGTTGTGAGGCTTTTGTATCACCATCCATTGCAACACCCGGGACTCGAGAAATTCGACTTGGGGCGGAGTGCGGGGACACTGCAGGAGGTGTGTGTCAACTGCACGTTACACGCAGCACCTTATATTCTGTTCCATTGTAGCCAATTTATTTAATGAATGATTTCTGATCAATTGATTTATATTAAGGAATGATTTCTGAGGGAGTTAATTATATTTAGGAATATTTTATGAGAAATTGATTACAAGAAAGAATGATTTCTGAAATTAACTTATTTTAAGGAATGATTTCTGAGATTAATTCATTTTAGCCGTGGCTCAGTGGATAACACTCTTGGCTGAGTCAGAGGGCTGAGGGTTCGAGTACCACTGCAGGGACTCGAGCAAAAAAATCTAGGCTGGCACTCCAGTGCAGTGAGGGAGTGCTGCACTGTCGGAGGGGCAGTACTGAGGGAGCGCTGCACTGTCGGAGGGGCAGTACTGAGGGAGAGCTGCACTGTCGGAGGGGCAGGACTGAGGGAGCGCTATACTGTTGGAGGGGCAGTACTGAGGGAGTGCTGCACTGTCAGAAGGGCAGTACTGAGGGACTGCCGCACTGTCGGAGGGGCAGTACTGAGGGAGCGCTGCACTGTCAGAGGGGCTGTACAGAGGGAGCGCCGCACTGTTGGAGGGGCAGTACTGAGGGAGCGCTGTGCTGTTGGAGGGGCAGTACTGAGGGAGCGCTGTGCTGTCGGAGGGGCAGTACTGAGGGAGCGGTGTGCTGTCGGAGGGGCAGTACTGAGGGAGCGCCGTACTGTTGGAGGGGCAGTACTGAGGGAGCGCTGTGCTGTCGGAGGGGCAGTACTGAGGGAGCGCTGTGCTGTCAGAGGGGCAGTACTGAGGGAGCACTGCACTATCGGAGGGACAGTATTGAGGGAGCGCTGCATTGTCAGAAGGCTGGTACTGAAGGGAGTGCTGCACTGTCGGAGGTGCCGTCTTGTGGATGAGACATTAAACTGAGGCCCCATGTACTCTCTCAGGTGGACGTAAAAGATCGCATGGCACTATTTCGAAGAAGAGCAGGGGAGTTATCCGCAGTGTCTTGGGCTCAAACAACATCACAAAAACAGATTAGCTGGTCATTATCATATTGCTGTTTGTGCGCTCTTGCTGTGCGTAAATTGGCTGCCGTGTTTCCTACATTACAACAGTGGCTACACTCCAAAACATACTTCATTAGCTGTAAAGTGCTTTGAGACATCCAGTGGTCGTGAAAGGTGCTATATAAATACAAGTCTTTCTTTCTATTAATTGATTTTAATGAACAACTTCTGAGGGATTATTTTATTTTAAGGAATGATTTCCGAGAGAATTTGGTGGAGCTATCCAATTCATCACAGTCCCCTCCTCTTTCCCCATAGTCCTGCAAATTTTCCCCCTTCAAGTTTTTATCCAATTCCCTTTTGAAAGTTGCAATTGAATCTGCCCTTTCAAGCAGTGCGTTCCCGATCACAACAACTCGTTATTGCATCTGTGAGATCAGCGATTTTGTTTAGGATTTATTAATTTTACATTGTACAGTTGTACAGGGCCTTGGTGAGGCCACACCTGGAGTATTGTGTACAGTTTTGGTCTCCTAACTTGAGGAAGGACATACTTGCTATTGAGGGAGTGCAGCGAAGATTCACCAGACTGATTCCCGGGATGGTGGGACTGACCTATCAAGAAAGACTGGATCAACTGGGCTTGTATTCACTGGAGTTCAGAAGAGTGAGAGGGGACCTCATAGAAACGTTTAAAATTCTGACGGGTTTGGACAGGTTGGATGCAGGAAGAATGTTCCCAATGTTGGGGAAGTCCAGAACCAGGGGTCACAGTCTAAGGATAAGGGGTAAGCCATTTAGGACCGAGATAAGGAGAAACTTCTTCACCCAGAGAGTGGTGAACCTGTGGAATTCTCTACCACAGGAAGTAGTTGAGGTCAATTCACTAAATATATTCAAAAGGGAGTTAGATGAAGTCCTTACTACTCGGGGGATCAAGGGGTATGGCGTGAAAGCAGGAAGTGGGTACTGAAGTTTCATGTTCAGCCATGAACTCGTTGAATGGCGGTGCAGGCTAGAAGGGCTGAATGGCCTGCTCCTGCACCTATTTTCTATGTTTCTATGTTTCTATTTAGAGAATCTGGAGTTGTTCGCTTTCGAGCAGAGAGGGCTAAGGGGAGATTTAATTGTGCGGTTTCAAAATTAGGAGGAATTTTCAAAGAGTAACTAAAGCGAAACTGTTTCCAGTGGCAGGCGGGTCGGTTTCAAGAGGATACAGATTTAAGATAATCAGCAAAATAACGAGAAGGAGAGAAGAGGAGAAATGTTTTTTACACAGCGAATTGTTATGATCAGGATTGCACTGCCTGAAAGGGTGGTGGAAGCAGTGATGATGTGAGAGACAGAGAGAGAGATAGGGCGAGCAAGAGTGAAGCAGAGAGAGTCAGAGACAGAGAGAGAGAGAGAGGCAGAGAAATAGAGTGAGACAGAGAGAGAGAGTGCTAGAGAGACAGAGAGAGACAGAGCGACTGAGAGACAGAGCGAGTGAGAACAGAGAGAGTGAGAACAGAGAGAGTGAGAACAGAGAGAGTGAGAGACTAAGAGCGAATGAGTGAGTCAGAGAGTTAGAGGGGAGAGAGCGTGACAGAGAGAACGAGACAGAGAGAACGAGACAGAGAGAAAGAGAGGGAGACCAAGAGCGAGAGAAAGACCGAGAGAGAGAGAGAAAGACTGAGAGAGAGCGAGAGACAGAGAATCAATGGTGGAGCGATTAAAATCAGGGGATGCACAAGAGGCCAGAATAGGTTGAGCGCAAAGATCTCGGAGGGTTGTAGGGGCTGGAGAAGGTTACAATGATGTGGAGGGTTGTAGGGGCTGGAGGATATTACAGAGATAGGGAGGGTTATAGGGGCTGGAGGAGGTTACAGTGATCGGGAGGGTTGTAGGGGTTGGAGGAGATTACAGAGATAGGGAGGATTGTAGGGCTGGAGGAGGTTACAGAGATAGGGAGGGCTGTCGGGCTGGAGAAGGTTACAGAGTTCGGGAGGGTTGTAGGGGCTGGAGGAGGTTACAGAGCTAGGGAGTGTTGCAGGGGTTGGAGGAGATTACAGAGATAGGGAGGGTTGTAGGGCTGGAGGAGGTTACAGAGATAGGGAGGGTTGTAGGGGCTGGAGGAGGTTACAGAGATAGGGAGGGTTATAGGGGCTGGAGGAGGTTACAGAGATAGGGAGGGTTGTAGTGGTTGGAGGAGATTACAGAGATAGGGAGGGTTGTAGGGGCTGGAGGAGGTTACTGAGATAGGGAGGGTTGTAGGGGCTGGAGGAGTTTATAGCGATAGGGAGGGTTGTAGGGCTGGAGGAGGTTACAGAGATAGGGAGGGTTGTAGGTGCTGGAGGAGGATATGGAGACAGGGAGGGTTATAGGGCTGGAGGGGGCTACAGAGAGAAGGAGGGTTGTAGGGGCTGGAGGAGGTTACAGAGATAGAGAGGGTTGGAGGGGCTGCAGGAGGTTACAGGGTTGTAGGAGCTGGAGGAGGTTACAGAAATTTGGAGGGGCTGGAGGTTACAGAGATAGGGAGGGTTGTATGGCCGGAGGAAATTACAGAGATAGGTAGGGTGTAGGGGCTGGAGGAGGTTACAGAGATAGGGAGGGTAGTAGGGGCTGAAGGAGGATGTGGAGACAGGGAGGGACAAGCCCGTGGGGATAGTAGCCACAAGCATTTAAACCGACACAACGAACAGAAGACAGAATACCAACACACAAGACACGCACACCCATACCCACAGCAGATGTCAAAAAAGCTGCAAAAACACCACAGTTAAAATTACAAAACAGCACTATTCCAGATATAAAACTTTACACATCAGAAACACATCAGCACATACAGACAATAGCAGATTTATTTTCCCCCTTTTGCAGGCGTAAGAACCGTGATGTATTGATAATTGAGATACCGAATCCAGGATATTAAAAATATTGGGCTAGAAATTCATCAGAAACTGCTACCACCGGTTTGCCACCAAAACAAACGCTCTATGATTTCGAGGAGGTAGTTTGGTGAAAAAAATGGGAAAAAAATCTGCCCGGCGTTAAAATTGGCGGTGTACGATGCCGCTGCCAGTCAGTCCTAGGGGAGGGGGGAAAACGCAAAAAATATTTTTCAAAAAAATAAAAAAAACATTCACAAGATCCTTTTGTAGCCAATCGCTGCAAAAACATTTTTTAAATAAACTTTAACTTAACTTTTTTGCAGGTTTTCATATCTACCGCCGTTCTACACGGACATCTTTTTTCACTGCATTTTTTTTGACCCTATCTACAGGTCAGCACTGTGACCAAACTCGGGCAAAAGCGGTATTTCTTGTCTTGCTCCCCAGCGGTATTTCAAAACTGCCAGGAGAGGACTGCAGTGAAATTCCCGCCGATCCATTTTCTGCCCAAAACGACGAAATACCGCCGAAAAATGCGACGGAATGCTATTGAATTTCCAGCCCATTGTTTTTTTTATTATTAAATACGATGTGATTTATTCCATATAATTCAAAGTCTTTTTTTGCACTAAAAACTGCATTATCCAGTAGTTTGATTAAAGAATATAGGAATCTAGGGATTTAATGTTAAATATTGTATTATCCAGTAATCTGAATTAAATAATTTAGGAATGTAAGGAGTTAATGTTAAAAGTTGCATTATCCAGAAGTTTGAATTAAGTAATTTGAGAATGTAGCGATTTAATGTTAAATATTGTACTATCCAATAATTTGAATTAAACAATTTAGGAATGTAAAGATTTAATATTAAAAATTGCATTATCCAGTAATTTGAATTAAATAATGTAGGAATTTAGGGATTTAATGTTAAAAATTGCATTATCTAGTCATTTGAATTAAATAATTTAGGAATGTAAGGATTTAATATTAAAAATTGCATTATCCAGAAGTTTGAATGAAGTAATTTAGGAATGTAGGGATTTAATGTTAAATATTAAATTCAGATAATTACACATATGTTGTATTAAGATCTAACCTAACGTGCTTCCCTCTATGTTAACTTCCTCGAAATGCGTATGTATTCGGAGTAAAGTTACCTTTTAAATTTATTACCAGAATTAATCTGGGTTTATTCCCCAGAGATGGGGCGGCGGGGGGGGGGGGGGGCGGGGGTGGAGTGGGATTGGCTGAAGTGCTCTTGCAGAGAGCCGGCACGGGCTCGACTAGCTGAATGGCCTCCGTTTGTGCTGTAACCCTTCTGTGATTCTTAAACAAAAATTTGCACAGCCCACCCCCGATAGAATGACTCACTGACCTTCGACAGCGGCAGGCTGGAGGGTGTAAAAACCGATCACCTTGAAAGAAGAGATTGTGGTCGTTTTGCGAATGCAAGATTTCTTCCTGCTCCCAGCATTTCTTGCCGCCGTATTGAATCATCGGCTGAAATAAATCAAACAGCTTTGCATTTTCTGCTCCTGGGTTCTGTTCAGATGCTGTCTATTTAAAAAAATAATTAAGTTAACATTGGCAGATTCCTTCCAGCACATTAACGACCCACTAACCTGCTCTTGTTACAAGCTGTACAGTGGGTACGCTGCATTGCTCCCACAATATATATTGAAAATCTGGATACAAACATCGATTAACCGATTCCACTCGGTTACATAGGATCTATGACACAGAAACAGACCATTCGGCCCAACCAGTCCAAGCCGCCATTTATGCTCCACTCGAGCCTCCTCCCGTCTTTCCTCATCTAAATCTATCAGCATAACCCTCTATTCCCTTTTCCCTCATATGCTTGTCCAGCCTCCCCTTAAATGCATCGATACTATTCGCTTCAACCACTCCCTGTGGTCGTGAGTTCCACATTCTCACCACTCTCTGGGTAAATAAGATTCACCTGAATTCCCTCTTGGATTTGTTGTTGACAATCTTATATTAATGGCCTTTAGTTATGTTCTGCCGCACAAGTGGAAACATTCTCTCTGTATCCACTCTATTAAAACCTTTCATAACTTTAATGTCCTCTAATAGGTCACCACTCAGCCTTTTTTTTTCCAAGAGAAAAGAGACCCAGCCTGTTCATCCTTTCCTGATATGTATACCCTCGCTTATCTGGTATCGTCCTTGTAAATCTTCTCTGCACCCTCTCCAGTGCCTCTATATCCTTTTTATAATATGGTGACCAGAACTGTACGCGGTACTCCAACTGTGGTCTACCTAATTGAATCGATCGCACTGTTTCAGTTGTAAATCTCAAAACTGGAAAAAACGCACACACACAATGAGTAATAGCGAGAGATTTTGATGTAATGATTGAACAATGCTATGTTTGGTAATTGACACGCGAGCCTGCAAAGATTGAAACTGACAGGTCAGAAGGAGATGAAATGGACATGCAATGGGACCGGAGAGAGAGAGAGAGAGAGAGGACTTTTCCAAGCACGATTTCTCACAATCCTCCTGCTTTTATTATATATTTTATTTAAATAGCGCCTTTAATGTAGTAAAATGTCACAAGCCCACTTCACAGCAGCGTTACAAGACAAAACAGATACATTTGACACCGAGCCACATAAGAAGAAATTAGGGCAGGTGACCAAAAGCTGAGTTAAAGAAGTAGGTTTTAACGCGTGTCTTAAAGGAGAAAAGAGAGGTAGAGAGGCGGAGAGGTTTAGGCAGGGAGTTCCAGAGTTTAGGACCCAGGCAGCTGAAAGCACAGCCACCAATGGTTGAGCAGTTAGAATGAGGTATGTTGAAGAGGGCAGAATTTGAGGGGGGCAGACATCTTGTGGGGTTGTGAGACTTTTGTATCACCATCCATTGCAATATACCCGGGACTCGAGAAATTCGACTTGGGGCAGAATGCAGGGGCACTGTAGGAGGTGTGGGTCAACTGCATGTTACACGCAGCACCTGATATTCTGTTCCATTGCAGTCAATTTATTTAATGATTGATTTCTGAGGGATTAATTTATATTAAGGAATGATTTCTGGGCGATTAATTTATATTAAGCAATGATTTCTGAGGGATTAATTTATATTAAGGAATTATTTCTAAGGGATTAATTTATATTAAGGAATTATTTCTGAGCGATTAATTTATATTAAGGAATTATTTCTGAGCGATTAATTTATATTAAGGAATTATTTCTAAGGGATTAATTTATATTAAGCAATGATTTCTGAGGGATTAATTTATATTAAGGAATTATTTCTAAGGGATTAATTTATATTAAGGAATTATTTCTAAGGGATTAATTTATATTAAGCAATGATTTCTGAGGGATTAATTTATATTAAGCAATGATTTCTGAGGGATTAATTTATATTAAGGAATTAATTTATATTAAGGAATGATTTCTGAGCGATTAATTTATATTAAGGAATTATTTCTAAGGAATTAATTTATATTAAGGAATTATTTCTGAGTGATTAATTTATATTAAGTAATTATTTCTGAGCGATTAATTTATATTAAGGAATTATTTCTAAGGGATTAATTTATATTAAGGAATTATTTCTGAGGGAGTAATTTATATTACAGAATTATTTCTGAGCGATTAATTTATATTAAGGAATGATTTCTAAGGGATTAATTTACATTACAGAATTATTTCTGAGGGATTAATTTATATTAAGGAATTATTTCTAAGGGATTAATTTATATTACAGAATTATTTCTGAGGGATTAATTTATATTAAGAAATTATTTCTGAGGGATTAATTTATATTCAGGAATTATTTCTAAGGGATTAATTTATATTAAGGAATGATTTGTGAGGGATTAATTTATATTACAGAATTATTTCTGAGGGATTAATTTATATTAAGGAATGATTTCTGAGGGATTAATTTATATTACAGAATTATTTATGAGGGTTTAATTTATATTAAGGAATGATTTCTAAGGGATTCATTTATATTGAGGAATGATTTCTAAGGGATTCATTTATATTAAGGAATGATTTCTAAGGGATTAATTTATATTAAGGAATGATTTCTAAGTAATTAATTTATATTAAGGAATGATTTATGTGATTAATTTATTTTAAGAATGATTTCTGAGATTAATTAATTTTAGCCATGGCTCAGTGGGTAGCACTCTCGCCTCTGAGTCAGAAGGTTGTGGGTTCGAGTCCCACTCCAGGGACTTGAGCACAAAAAATCCAGGCTGACACTGCAGTGCAGTGCTGAGGGTTTGCTGCACTGTCGGGGGGGGGGCAGTACTGAGGGAGCGCTGCACTGTCGGAAGGGCAATACTGAGGGTGCGCTGCACTGTTGGAGGGGTAGTTCTGAGGGGGTACCGCACTGTTGGAGGGGCAGTACAGAGCAAGGGTTGCACTGTCAGAGGGCCAGTAATGAGGGAGTGCTGCAATGTTGAAGGGGCAGTACTGAGGGAGCGCCGCACTGTCAGAGGGGCAGTACTGAGGGAGCTCTCCGCTGTACTGTCAGAGGAGCAATACTGAGGGATCGCTGTACTGTCGGAGAGGCAATACTGAGGGAGCACTACACTGTCAGAGAGGCAATACTGAGGGAGCGCTGCACTGTCGGAATGGCAGTACTGAGCGAGTGCTGTACTGTCGGAGGGGCAGTACTGAGGGAGAGCTGCACTGTTGGAGGGGCAGTACTGAGCGAGTGCTGTACTGTCGGAGGGGCAGTGCTGAGCGAGTGCTGTACTGTCGGAGGGGCAGTACTGAGGGAGAGCTGCACTGTCGGAGGGGCAGTACTGAACGAGTGTTGCACTGTCGGAGTTGCGTCTTTCGGAAGAGACATTAAACTGAGGCCCCGTCTGCTCTCTAAGGTAGACGCAAAAGATCCCTTGACACCATTTCAATGAGTTATCCCCGATGTCCTAGGCCCGATATTTATCCCTCAATCAGCATCAACAAAACAGATTAGCTGGTCATTATCACACTGCTGTTTGTGGGATTTTGCTTTGCACAAATCAGATGCCATGTTTACTACCTTACAACAGTGAGTACAGTCCAAAACGTACTTCATTGGCTGTAAAGCGCTTTGAGACATCCAGTGGTCGTAAAAGGTACTGCATTATTACAAGTCTTTCTTTCTATTAATTTATTTTAATGAATAACGTCCAAGGGTTTATTTTATTTTAAGGACTGATTTCTGAGAGAATTCGACGGAGCTATCAGTCCCACTCCTCTGCTCTTTCCCCACAGTCCTGCAAATTTCAAAATAAGGTTTCAAAATTAGGAGGAATTTTCCAAGAGTAAATTAGGAGTAACTGTTTCCAGTGGCAGGAAGGTCGGTGATCGGAGAAACACAACTTTAAGATAATTGGCCAAAGAACCACAGAGGGAGATGAGGAGAAATGTTTTTCCGCAGCGTGCTCTTGTGCTCTGGAATGCACTGCCTGAAAGGGAAGCAGGCTCAATAGCGAGTGATGATGTGAGAGACAGAGAGATAGAGAGGGCAAGCGGCCGAAATTCATCAACTCATCACCCGATCCGGCTGACTGCCACCGACATTGCTCTGCAAGATCCGTGCAGTGCCACTTTCGGGGTGGCCTGGAGCGGGCAGAAGGGGAGAGCTGCCGGGAACCAGCGGGCGGCTGAGTGGCACAACTGACCTCCCGCCCGCCGAGCCCCCAGATTCCCGCGGGCAGGAGTCTGCGGCAGAACGGGGGTGCACCGTTGTGAGGAGGCTGGTCTGTCCCCAACAGTAAGTCTGAAGAACCTGAAAAAAAGGTCAGTGAACATTTTTTTTTTAATTTCAAAAGTGACTTACTTGGATGAGGTCCGCTGCAGGTCCTCAGATAGCTTTTGTATTTTTTACTCATGACTTTTTTTTCAGGTCTTCGACTCTCCGTGGGCTCAACTCCATCCTCAGCGACAAGCACCTCTGCCGCCGAGAATGAGACCTCCCGCCCGATGCCACCCAGATTGGCGGCATATGTTGTTCATTTGTTGCCGGCCGACCTTCGAGGGACCTCGGCGATGAATTTCCCGCCCAAAATACCGTCCGGTACCTCGGTGGCCATCGGCAGCAATTTGGGCGGCACTTGGGCGGGCAGAGGCCTTGATGAAAATAGGCCCCTGTAAGTGATAGAGAGAGAGAGAAAGAGAATGTTTGAAGTGTGCAGATAGTTGGAGGCAGAATGTGAGATAGAGAGAGAAAAAGTGAGAGACAGAGAGAGGAGCAGAGAGAGAAAGACAGAGAGAGAGAGAAAGACAGAGAGAGAGAGACAGAGTGAGAGAGACAGAGTGAGAGAGAGAGGGTAAGAGCGAATGAGTGAGTCAGAGAGAGTGAGAGACAGAGAGCATGACAGAGAGGGACCGAGAGAGAGAGAGCGAGAGACAGAGACAGAGAGAGTCCGAGAGACAGAGAGAGCGCGAGAGACAGAGAGAGCGCGAGAGACAGAGAGAGCGCGAGAGACAGAGACAGACGCAGAGAGAGACAGAGAGATAGACAGAGAGTGAGACAGAGAGGGTAAGAGTGAATGAGAGTCAGAGAGTGAGTGACCGAGAGAGCGTGACAGAGAGAGACCATGAGAGAGAGAGAGATCGAGAGACAGAGACACAGAGACAGAGACAGAGAGAGAGAGAGAGAGAGAGAGATAGACAGAGAGAGACAGGGTCAGAGAGAGACAGAGTGAATGAGACAGAGATAGTCCAAGATATAGAGGCAGAGAGACAGAGAGAGAGAGACTAGAGACAGAGACAGAGAGAGACAGAGAGAGCGTGACAGAGTGAATGAGACAGAGATAGTCTGAGATATAGAGACAGAGAGAGAGAGAGACAGACAGAGAGTGAGCAAAGGGTTGGAAGTTAGCAGAAAGAGAGAGAACAGATGGGCACAGAGAGCAGAGCGATGGGGCAGTGGGCATGGGTAGAAAGAGAGGATAGAAATGATGGGGGAAATGGGGATGGGTGGAGAGAGAGAGAGAGGCGGGGGTTAGGGATCATTGAGCTTCGTTACAAAACCCTATCCCCCAATCATCAAAAACAATAAAGGAGGGAGTCAGGAAGTGAGATCCTGCAGAGATAAGGGCCAGTGCTCACCAATCAGATCGCAGGGCAGGGGAGGGGACTGGTTTCTGAAGCGGTGAGATCACAAACAACTTTGATCAACACCGAGGCGAAGAGGGAGGTGAGAGGTGACAATGGAGAATGCCACCAGTTACAGTGATGAGCCGGACTATTACGAGCCGTACCCCACGGGCTGGTACCCCACCGAGGGGTGGGAGGGGGACGAGTGCGGAGCCGAGAGAGGGATTATATAGGAAGCTGTTCGGCCTACAACCCAGTAATACAACTTGTGCCTTTAATGTCGTAAAACAGCACAAGGCGCTTCACAGGAACGATTATCAAACAATGTGTCACCGAGCCAGATGAGGAGATATCGGGACAGGTGACCCAAAATCCTGGTCAATGAGAGAGGTATTTAGGAAGGTCTTACAAAAGCCTTCCCTTCTTGCCTCTCCCCTTAGCGTTTTCCCCACACCCCTCCTCACCTCATCCTCCTGTCTCCCCCACCCTCTTCCCTCTCGTCCCCCAAAATATTCACCTCACCTCTCCACTCCCTACCCTCTCCCTTCTCTCCCCGCCCCATTCCTCCTCTTCGTTCTTGTCCACTCTCTCTTCACCTCCTCCCCTCCCCTTCCCTCCTCTCTTTCCTCCCCTCCTCCCCTCCCGAAATATTCCCTCCCTCTCCTCTTCTTCCCACTCTCCCCTCCCCATCCCCCTCCTCTCCTCCCCTCCCTCCCTCTTTTCCACCCTCTCCTTTCCTCTTTCACCTATGCTCTCTCTCCTCACCTCCCTCTCCTCCCCAACCACTCTCCTCTCTCCTTCCCTCTCCCTCCTTCCCTCTCCTAAATATCTCCTCTCCTCTACTCACTACCCTGTCATTTCCTTCCTCTCCTATATCTCCTCCTCTCACCCCCCTCCTCTCTATCCCCTCCTCTCTATCCCCTCCTCTCTATCCCCTCCTCTCTATCCCCTCCTCTATCACCTCCTCTCTATCTCCTCCTCTCTATCTCCTCCTCTCCTCTCTATCTCCTCCCCTTCGCCTTCTCCCCTCTCCTCTCCCCTCTCCCTCCTCCCCTCACTCTACTCCCCTCCCGCTACTCCCCTCTCCAAAATATCCCCTCCATCTTCTCTTCTCTCTACTCACCCCTCCCCTATCTCTCCTCTCCCCTTCCTCCTCCCTCACCTCTCTCTCCTCCCTCCCCTCCTCCTTTCCCTCTCCCCTCCCCTCTCCCCTTCCTCCTGTTATATATGCAGACTATAGATATACTCTCTGTGTAGTCACTGTATAGTTGCATAAGATGGAGAATTGTTTACCTGACATACTTTCAATAAGATTTGCACTGTGTATATACATGCTGGCACCACTAGAGGGTGCAACTGGTGAAGACCAGGGTTTCCTGCCCTAATGGCAGGGGCTGTATAAAAGGGGAGCTGCCATGTGGCTGCCTCGCTCTGGAGTTATGAATAAAGGACCAAGGTCACTACAGTTTGAGTACAGCACATTGCCTCGTGGAGTCATTCATAGGTACATCACGGACATCACAATTGGCGATGAGAATACTGACTTTTACACGATTATGGCTACCTTTGGCACACTAAAAGACTTCGCAGAGGGTGGTGATTGGTATACCTTCACGGAAAGGCTCGAGCTATATTTCGTGGCAAAGGACCTGGCAGGGGAAACAGACGCATCAGCGGAGAAGTGCAAGGCTATACTGCTGACTGTTATGTCTGTCATGCACTTATGAATGACTCCACGAGGCAATGTGTTGTACTCAAACTGCAGTGACCTTGGTCCTTTATTCGTAACACCAGAGTGAGGCACAAACATGGTGGGCAGCCTTTTATACTGGGCCCTGCACACCTATGCAGGTGACCCTCAGGTCTCCCGTCACAGTGCCCTCTGGTGGACAGTCTCTGCCACAGGAGCAGGAAACCCCGGTCTCCACCAGTTGCACCCTCTAGCGGTGCCAGCATAGTATAAACACAGTGTAAACCTTATTGACAGTACATCAGGTAACAAGTCTCAATCTTATGCAACTATACAGTGACTACACAGAGAGTGTATCTATAGTCTGCATATATAATACTGACCAGTTGTGGGCCTGAGGTCTACCGCTTATTCAGGGACTTGCTGGCACCCACGACGGCCAAGGATAAGACATACGATGAACTGACTTAACTAATTCGCGAGCAACTAAAACCAAAAGAGCATCCTCATGGCCAGACACAGATTCTACACTCACCGCAGACTTGAGGGCCAGGAGATTACAAAATATGCTGCTGACCTCAGGAGACTTGCGGCACTGTGTGATTTTGGCACACACCTCGACGAACCTTGCGAGGCATCTCTGTTACAGGAATTGGCCACGAGGGCCTCCTGCACAAGCTATTATTTGCCGACACGACAGTCAATCTGCAGAAGGCCATCAGCATCAGTCAGGCATTCATGACCTCGACCTGCAGCACCAAGCAAATTATTCATCCTGTGGACTCAAACCCGGCAAGTACTGTACACAGAATTGTGCCTTTCACAGGCAAGACTGGAGAACGTGGCTCTGCCCAGGGCAGAGAGCACAGACCTCAGGGTTCCAGAACTCAGAGTCCACCGAGGGGTGCTAATCGAGTAGCACCATGCTGGCGTTGGGGAGGAAACCATAGGGCTCACCAGTGTCGGTTTGCAAAGCCTGTAACACAAAGGGCCACCTCCAGCGTATGTGTAAAAGAAACACGACTCATGGTCTAGCAGAGGAGTTGGTAGATGACTTTGAATCCAGCAGGGAGTATGATGATTTGGCCAGAGAGGCAGCTCAGCCCCAAGAAGAAGTGTATGGAGTGTAAATCTGCATCACTGATTGTCCTCCAGTAAAGATGGAAGTCAAGATAAACGGCGTTCCCGTCTTCATGGAAGTGAACACGGGAGCGAGCACGTCAGTGATGAGCCAGGATGCCTTCGAGAGGCTATGGAATGAAAAATGACCCGATCTGGTTCCTGTGCAGGAAAAGTTGCGCACCTACACCAAAGAGCTGATCCCAGTCCTTGGTATTGCGGATGTAAGTGTAATCCATAATGGCGTGGTGCACAAGTTACCTCTGTGGATTGTTGCAGGTGATGGTCCAACGCTACTCAGAAGAAGGTGGATGGGGAATATCCAGTGGAAATAGGAAGACCTCTTCACTCCAGCAATCGATGTCCCCCATGCTCAGAGGTACTGAAGTTGCATGTTCAGTCATGAACTCATTGAATGGTGGTGCAGGCTCGAAGGGCCGAATGGCCTATTCCTGCACCAATTTTCTATGTTTCTAAAACCTCACCTTCGCTTGGGCCAGGCACGAGAGAACAGACCAGCGCAGCACCTGAGGCACAGACCGTCCATCATGACTGCATGGCAATGATCTGACTGAACTGATCTAAAAGTACCTTCCCAGCTCCAGTGGCAGGACTCATGGGAAGGAAGATTGAATTCACAAGCACTCTTCCAGCTTTTGTGGCAGAATCGCGGGAGAGAAGGATCAAGTCAGTCGACCTCGAGGTAAGAGACAAGATGGCGTCCCTACTGTAGTGAGGTGCAGCGTGGCTGGAAAAAAAGATGGCCAGACCATGAGGGAACAACACGTGGTGTCTAACAAAGGATTTGATTGGGGTAAAGCCAGCAGGGTTCTCCTAAAGGAGACCTGCAACCAACTGAACTTAAAGAGACATTGTATGCATGGCAATCAATGTAATGAACCAATTAAGAATGTAAAGAACAAAATGTTGTTGCGAGATGTAAGGAATAGAATGTCCCCAAAAGTAGCGAGTGAATTTGGGAGGGTAAAGGCGCTGATCCTGATGCCCTGCCCAGGTGTCCCCTCAAGTTATAGGCCAGTGATCTCAGGAGATTGAAAGCACTGATCCTGATACCCTGCCCCAGGTCTATCCCACGCTGCAGGCCCCTAATGGCACTATTCGCCACGGACCTGGAAGCGAAAATGGTGCCAATATGCACAGTTGGCTGACGTTGTCCACCTGGAGACAGCGCAGCCCCCAGACCCAGTCACTACCTCGGCCATGTCCAGGAGCAAAAGGTCAGAACCAACGAGTTTCCAAAACGGGATATGGAACAGCCAGGTTCCCAACACCGTTAGTGAGTAGGCAGAAGATTCTGCAGCCCTCAAAAGAGGACAGGGAGGCCACAGACATCTGTGGCTCTAACCACCATGAGGCAACGGCAAAGGCCCCGGGTCCTGGCAAGGTGAGCGAACCAAGCCCACCCCACTAGCAGGGGGCGCAGCACCGCCATTAGATGACGAGGATCCCATCCGGTTGCTCTGGAACTAGCGTCCTCTCAGTAGGTAAACAAAGAAGTAAAAATAAATCGAAGTGTGACGTCATAGCTAAGAGGGTAAGTGATTGGCTGGTGGATTGATAAGTATTTAATGTTTTTCTTTTTCTTTTCTGATCAGTAAGAAACCTTTGGTGTTGTTACCAATTAGGTTAATTTAAGGGTTAAGTCATGGCAGGAGAGCCCAGACCCGTGTTATGCTCCTCCTGTGCTATGTGGGAAGTCAGGGACGCTTCCAGTGTCCCTAACGACTACATGTGCAGGAAGTGTATCCAGCTGCAGCTCCTGACAGACCACATTGTGGCACTGGAGCCGCACATGGATTCACGTTTAGCGAGTTGGTCATCACACCGCAGGTAAGGTTACACAGCCAGAAAGGGACTGGGTGACCATCAGGCAGAACAGTGGAAGGGGTCGCCTGTGGTCATCTCCCTCCAAAACAGATACACCACGTTGGGTACTGTTGGGGAGTTGACTCATCAGGGGAAGGCAGCAACAGCCAAGTCCATGGCACCATGGGTGTCTCTGTTGCACAGGAGGGCAGGAAAAAGAGTGGGAGAGCTATAGTGATAGGGGTTCTATTGTAAGGGGACTAGATAGGCGTTACTGTGGACACAAACGAGACTCTAGGATGGTATGTTGCCTCCCTGGTGCAAGGGTCAAGGATGTCTTGGAGCGGCTGCAGTGCATTCTGGAGGGGGTGGGTGAACAGCCAGTTGTCGTGGTGCATATAGGTACCAACGATATAAGTAAAAAATGGGATGAAGTCCTAAAAGCTGAATTTAGGGAGCTAGGAGATAAGGAGATAAGTTATAAAGTAGCACCTCGAAGGTAGTAATCTCAGGATTGCTACCGGTGCCACATGCTAGTCAGAGTAGGAATTGCAGGATAGCTCAGTTGAATACGTGGCTTGAGGAATGGCGCAAGGGGGAGGGATTCAAATTCCTGGGACATTGGAACTGGTTCTGGGGGAGGTGGGACCAGTACAAATCGGACGGTCTGCACCTGGGCAGGACCGGAACTGATGTCATAGACGGAGTGTTTGCAAGTGCTGTTGGGGAAGAGTTTCAACGAAAAAGGCAGGGGGGTGGGAATCTATGCAGGGAGGCAGAGGAAAATAAAAAGGGGGCAGAAGCAAAAGGTAGGAAGGAGAAAAGCAAGAGCGGAGGGCAGAGAAATCAAGGGCAAAAACCAAAAAGGGCCACATTACAACATAATTCAAAAAGGGTTAAAAAAAGAAGCCTGAAGGCTCTGAGTCTCAATGCGTGGAACATTCGTAATAAAGTGAGCGAACCAAGCCCACCCCGTGAGCAGGGGGTGCAGCACCGCTATTAGATGACTAGGATCCCATCCGGTTGCTCTGGAACTAGCGTCCTCGCAGAAGGTAAACAAAGAAGTAAAAATAAATCGAAGTGTGACGTCATAGACAAGAGGGTGAGTGATTGGCTGGTGGATTGATGAGTATTTAATGTTTTTCTTTTTCTTTTCTGATCAGTAAGAAACCTTTGGTGTTGTTACCAATTAGGTTAATTTAAGGGTTAAGTCATGGCTGGAGAGCCCAGACGCTTCCAGTGTCCCTGACGCCTACATGTGCAGGAAGTGTATCCAGCTGCAGCTCCTGACAGACCACATTGCGGCACTGGAGCTGCGCATGGATTCACTCTGGAGCATCCGCGATGCTGAGAATGTCGTGAATAGCACGTTTAGTGAGTTGGTCACACTGCAGGTAAAGGTTACACAGCCAGAATTGACTGTGCAGATAGCTGTTAACAGATATGATATAATTGGGATTATGGAGACATGGCTCCAAGGTGATCAAGGCTGGGAACTCAACATCCAGAGGTAATCAATGTTCAGGAAGGACAGACAGGAAGGAAAAGGAGGTGGGTTAGTCTTACTGGTTAAAGAGGAGATTAATGCAATAGTGAGGAAGGACATTAGCGTGGATGATGTGGAATCTATATGGGTAGAGCTGCAAAACATCAAAGGGCAGAAAACGTTAGTGGGAGTTGTGTACAGACCACCAAACAGTAGTAGGGAGGTTGGGGATGGCATCAATCAGGAAATTAGGGATGCGTGCAATAATAAGGCAGTTATCATGGGTGACTTTAATCTGCAAATTGATTGGGCTAACCAAACTGGTAGCAATACTAAGGAGAAGGATTTCCTGGAGTGTGTAAGGGATGGTTTTCTAGACCAATATGTCGAGGAACCAATTAGAGAGCAGGCCATGCTAGACTAGGTCTTGTCACACGAGAGAGGATTAATTAGCAATCTGGTCATTATTTAAATTATTTAAAACTGGGGGAAGTTATTTACATTTCTTTACCTTTGTTTTAATCTGTATAGTTTGTGTACAAAAAAAAAGTTTTTTTGAGTTAATATTTTTGAATTCTAAATTGGTTGCAGTTGTAAAGTGATAATTACCACACTAAACTAATTGGGCACGTGATTTATTCTGTGCCCCTTGGGGGAAGAGTGACCATAATATGGTAGAATTCTTTATTAAGATGGAGAGTTACACAGTTAATTCAGAGACTAAGGCCCTGAATTTAAAGAAAGGAAACTTCGATGGTATGAGACGTGTATTGGCTAGGATAGACTGGAGAATGGTTCATTGCGAGAGGGATGGAGTACAAAAGCAGGAAGATCCTGCTGCAACTGTATAGGGTATTGGTGAGGCCGCACCTGGAGTACTGCATGCAGTTTTGGTCACCTTACTTAAGGAAGGATATACTAGCTTTGGACGGGGTACAGAGATGATTCACTAGGCTGATTCCGGAGATGAGGGGGTTACCTTATGATGATAGATTGAGTAGACTGGGTCTTTACTTATTGGAGTTCAGAAGGATGAGGGGTGATCTTATAGAAACATTCAAAATAATGAAAGGGATAGACAAGATAGAGGCAGAGAGGTTGTTTCCACTGGTCGGGGAGACTAGAACTAGGGGGCACAGCCTCAAAGTACGGTGGAGCCAATTTAAAACCGAGTTGAGAAGGAATTTCTTCTCCCAGAGGGTTGTGAATCTGTGGAATTCTCTGCCCAAGGAAGCAGTTGAGGCTAGCTCATTGAATGTATTCAAATCACAGATAGATAGATTTTTAACCAATAATGGAATTAAGGGTTACGGGGAGCGGGCGGGTAAGTGGAGCTGAGTCCACGGCCAGATCAGCCATGATCTTGTTGAATGGCGGAGCAGGCTCGAGGGGCTAGATGGCTGACTCCTGTTCCTAATTCTTATGTTCTTATCTTCTTATGATATTTAAAGGATTGATGGTGGATAGGCAATGGCAGACATTTAAATATCACCTGAATGAACTACAACAATTGTACATCCCTGTGTGGTGTAAGAATACAAAAGGGAAGGTGGCTCAATCGTGACTAACAAGGGAAATTAGGGAAAGTGTTAAATCCAACGAAGAGGCATATAAATTGGCCAGAAAAAGCAGCAAACCTGAGGACTGGGAGAAATACAGAATTCTGCAGAGGAGGACTAAGGGTTTAATTAGGAGGGGAAATATAGAGTATGAGAGTAAGCTTGCAGGGAACATAAAAACTGACTGCAAAAGCTTCTATAGATATGTGAAGAGAAAAAGATTAGTGAAGACTAATGTAGGTCCCTTGCAGTCAGAATCACGGGAATTCATAATGGTGAACAAGGAAATGGCAGACCAATTGAACAAATACTTTGGTTCTGTCTTCACTCAGGAAGACACGAATAACCTCCCGAAAATACTAGGGGACCGAGGGTCGAGCGAGAAGGGGGAACTGAGGGAAATCCTTATTAGTGAGGAAATGGTGTTAGGGAAATTGAAGGGATCGAAGGCTGATAAATCCCCAGGGTACTTAAGGAAGTGGCACTCGAAATAGTGGATACATTGGTGGTCATTTTCCAACATTCAGTTCCTATGGATTGGAGGATAGCTAATGTAACCCCACTTTTAAAAAAAGGAGGGAGAGAGGAAACAGGGAATTATAGACCGGTCAGCCTGACCTCAGTAGTGGGTAAAATGTTGGAATCAATTATTGAAGATGTAATAGCAGCGCATTTGGAAAGCAGTGACAGGATCAGTCCAAGTCAGCATGGATTTATGAAAGGGAAATCAAGCTTGAAAAATCTTGTAGAGTTTTTTGAGGATGTAACTAGTAGAGTGGATAAGGGAGAACCAGTGGATGTGGTGTATTTGAACTTTCAAAGGCTTTTGACAAGGTCCCACATAAGAGATTAGTGTGCAAAATTAAGGCACATGATATTGGGGGTAATGTTTTGAAGTGGATCGAGAACTGGTTGGCAGACAGGAAGCAAAGAGTGGGAATAAACTGATCATTTTCAGAATGGCAGGCAGTGACTAGTGGGGTGCTGCAGGGTTCAATGCTGGGATGCCAGCTATTTACAATACACATTAATGATTTAGACGAAGGAATTGAATGTAATATCTCCAAGTTTGCAGATGGCACTAAGCTACAAGGAGGATGCTAGGAGGCTGCAGGGAGACTTGGATAGGTTAGGTGAATGGGCAAATGCATGGCAGATGCAGTATAATGTGGATAATTGTGAGGTTATCCACTTTGGTTGCAAAAACAGGAAGGCAGATTATTATCTGAATGGTGACAGATTAGTAAAAGGGTAGGTGCAACGAGACCTGGGTGTCATGGTACATCAGTCATTGAAGGTAGGCATGAAGGTACAGCAGGCAGTAAAGAAGGCAAATGGCATGCTGGCCTTCATAGCGAGAGGATTTGAGTATAGGAACAGGGTGGTCTTACTGCAGTTATACAGGGCCTTGGTGAGACCACACCTTGAGTATTGTGTGCAGTTTTGGTCTCCTAAATTGAGGAAGGACATTCTTGCTATTGAGGGAGTGCAGCAAAGGTTCACCAGACTGATTCCAGTGATGACAGGACTGACATATGAAGAAAGAATGGATCAACTAGGCTTATATTCACTGAAATTTAGAAGAATGAGAGGGGATCTCATAGAAACATAAAATTCTGATGGGATTGGACAGGTTAGATGCAGGAAGAATGTTCCCGATGTTGGAGAAGTCTAGAACCAGGGGTCACAGTCTAAGGATATGGGGTAAGCCATTTAGGACCGAGATGAGGAGAAACTTTTCACTCAGAGAATTGCGAACCTGTGAAATTCTCTACCACAGAAAGTTGTTGAGGCCAGTTTGTTAGATATATTCAAAAAGGGAGTTAGATGTGGCCCTTTCGGCTAAAGGAATCAAGGGGTATGGAGATAATGCAGGAATGGGGTACTGCAGTTGCATTATCAGCCATGAACTCATTGAATGGTGGTGCAGGCTCGAAAGGCCGGATGGCCTACTCCTGCACCTACTTTCTATGTTTCTATGTTTCTATACCTGTACTACTACCTCAGTACTGACCATGACTGAACCATGAATGCATTATACCCAATCCTGGCTCACGACCGTAAAACATAACAAATGTAAATCACCGAACCAAGGTGTCACGAGACAAATTGTAAAAAGAAATGTTTTCTTCCTTTCTTTGTACTTGCACTGTGTCTGATCCTGTATGTTAATGTAACGGACCAGCTGCATGATCTCGTTGGGGGGCTGGGTGGAAATGGATGTATGCAGCCATGGACACACACATGGATCACATCCAGAACCCACTGGACCCTCCACTGCATCATTGAAACTGGTAACCACTACCCAATGTTCTGGCAAAAGGACTTGGGGGATAACAGGGAGTGAGCCAAGCCAAAGCACAGCCAAGGTGCAAGGATTATTGGCACTTAAGTCTGGGGAGAGCTAAGCCAGAGCACATAGTGCAAAGTTAATTGGGGGAGAGTGCTGTTATATATGCAGACTACAGATCTCCTCTCTGTGTAGTCACTGTATAGTTGCATAAGATGGAGACTTGTTTACCTGATGTACTGTCAATAAGGTTTACACTGTGTATATACTATGCTGGTACCACTAGAAGGTGCAACTGGTGGAGATCGGGGTTTCCTGCCCTGGTGGCAGGGCCTGTATAAAAGGGGAGCCACTATGTGGCTGTCTCACTCTGGAGGTACAAATAAAGGAGCAAGGTCACTACAGTTTGAGTACAACATATTGCCTCGTGGAGCCATTCATAGGTACATCACAGACATAATACCTCCCCTACCTCTCCCCCACCCTCTCCTCTTGTCCCTCACCTATCCTCTCTCTTCTCCCCTCCCTCTCCTCCCCTCTCCACCCCAACCTCTCCTCTCTCTCTTCCCTTCCCCTTCTCTCCCCCCCTCCTAGATATCCTTTCCCCACTTCCCCCTCCACTCCTCTATCTCTCCTCCTCTCCCCTCCCCCTCCTCTCCCCCACCCTCTCCTCTCCTCCCTCACCTATCTGCTCTCTCCTCCCCAACCTCCCCTCCCCTTCCTCTCCTATCCTCCCCAACCACTCTCCTCTCCCCCTCTTCTCTGCTCCTCTCCCCCTCCTTCTCCTGCACTCCCCTCCCTCCCCTAAATCTGCTCCCCTCTCCTCACCCTCCTCCCCTCCCCATCCTCCCCTCCTTCTCATCCCTCTCCCTCTCCTCCTCTCCTTCCTTCTCTCCCCCTCCCTGTCCACTCCTCATCTCTCTCCTCCCCTCTTCCCCTCCTCTCCTATCTCTCCTCTCCTATCTTACCTCCCCCCTCTCTCTCCTCCCGTCCTAGATATCCTCTCCCTCTCCTCTCCCCTCCCCACTCTCCCATCTCTTCTCCTCTCCCTTTCCTCTTCTCTCTTTCCCCCACCCCTCCTCTCCCCTTCCTCTCCTCTCTTTCCCCCCCACCCCTCTTCCCCTCTCCTTCCCTCCCTCTCCCCTCTCCTCCTGACCCCCACTCTCTCCTGTCCTCCCTCACCTATTCACACTCCCCTCCATCTCCTCTCTCTGCTCCCCTCCCTCCATCTCCTATCCTCTCCAATCACTCTCCTCTCTCCTATCTTTCATTCTTTCCCCCTCCCTGTAAACTCCTCTCATCTCTCCTCCCCTACCTCTCCTCACCTACCTCTCCTCCCCTCCCTCTCCTAGCTCGCCTCCTCACTCTCTCCTCCTCTCCTGCCCTCAATCTCCTCCTCTCCTCGCCTACCTCTCCTATCCCTCCACTTCTCAACCTCCCTCTCCTCCTCTCTCTTCCCCTCTCCCTTCCACCCACTTCCCCCTCTCCTCCCCAGGTGTCTCGTCCCCTCCTCTCTCCACCCCACCCCACTCGGCGCTGATGACTTGTGACATCGGCCATTCACCACCCCCTCCCCGCCCCGCTCGTGATGGTCATTTCGCCCCCCCACTAGTGATGGTCACTCCCCCCCACTAGTGATGGTCACTCCCCCCCCACTAGTGATGGTCACTCCCCCCCTGTTAGTGATAGTCACTCCGCCCCCCTCCCGCTAGTGATGGTCACTCCCCCCTGTTAGTGATGGTCACTCCGCCCCCCTCCCGCTAGTGATGGTCACTCCCCCCTGTTAGTGATGGTCACTCCGCCCCCCTCCCGCTAGTGATGGTCATTCTCCCCCACTAGTGATAGTCACTCCCCCCCCACTAGTGATGGTCACTCTCTCCCCCCACTAGTGATGGTCACTCTCCCCCCCCACTAGTGATGGTCACTCTCCCCCCCCACTAGTGATGGTCACTCCCCCCCCCCACTAGTGATGGTCACTCCCCCCCCCCACTAGTGATGGTCACTCCCCCCCCCCACTAGTGATGGTCACTCTCCCCCCCAGTAGTGATGGTCACTCCCCCCCACTAGTGATGGTCACTCCCCCCCCCCACACTACTGATGGTCACTCCCCCCCACTAGTGATGGTCACTCTCCCCCCCCCACTAGTGATGGTCACTCTACCCCCCCACTAGTGATGGTCACTCTACCCCCCCACTAGTGATGGTCACTCCCCCCCCCACTAGTGATGGTCACCCTACCCCCCCACTAGTGATGGTCACTCCCCCCCACTAGTGATGGTCACTCCCCCCCACTAGTGATGGTCATTCCCCCCCCCAGTAGTGATGGTCACTCCCCCCCCCAGTAGTGATGGTCACTCCCCCCCCACTAGTGATGGTCACTCCCCTCCCACTAGTGATGGTCACTCCCCCCCCACTAGTGATGGTCACTCTCCCCCTGATAGTGACGGTCACTCCCCCCCCTCACTAGTGATGGTCACTCCCCCCTCACGAGTGATGGTCACTCCCCTCCCGCTAGTGACGGTCACTCCCCCCCTCACTAGTGATGGTCACTTCCCCCCCCCCCACTAGTGATGGTCACTTCCCCCTCCCACTAGTGATGGTCACACCCCCCTCCCGCTAGTGATGGTCACTCCGCCCCCCCCCGCCCCCTCAGCTAGTGGCAGCTCCTCCGACCCGACCGCATTTCTGCCCCGATGATGAGGCCACTTCCACCCGGCTCCAAAAAAGAACACAAATTCCTGAATTGCTCAGAATTGTACTTCCCATTGGGCGGACGGAACCCTTCGACGTCGGCCGGGGCGCCCTGTTTTCGGGCAGAGGGCAGTTTCGGTCCCCATACCTCTGGAAATAAATCCTAGTGCTTGGTTTGCTTCTTTCATGGCCTTGAAAATCTCTGTCACAGCTTCTGGCGCTTGGTGTACTTGTACTCCGAGATCCCTGTGTTCCTCTCCCCCACCTAGACGTGCACCCTCTCAGGTTGCTCAACAGACAGCACAGGTGCAGGAAGGGGAGCGAGAGACCGTCATTCAGCAGGGTATCGGGAACCTGGGAGTGGGAGAGGAGGAGGACCCGCAGACACTGCTCCTGTCCAACACGTACAAACTGCTCGATACCTGTGAGGATCAGGTTGAAGGCTGCAGGGGAGGATGGCCCGAGTGCTAACCATGGCACCATGGAGCAGGAGGCAACCCAAGGGTGGGGGGGGGGGGCGGAAGGAGCAGAATAGAAAAGCTGTAGCGACACGGTATTCAACAATTAGGGGTCTGATAGCATCCTCTGCAGTCCGAGGGTCCCGAAGTGTGCGTTGCCTACCTGGTGCAAGGGTAAAGATATCTTGGAGCAACTGGAGAGGAAGTTGGAAAGGGAGGGGGAAAGATCCAGTTGTCATGATCCATGTCGGGGCCGATGACACAGGGAAAAACAGGGAGGGGGCCCTGTTAAGGAATTACCAAGAGCTCGGAACCACATTTAAAAGCAGGAGCTCACGGGCGTTAATCTCGGGATTAATACTCGAGCCACGGGCTAATTGGCATGGGGACAAAGCGATCAGGAAGATGACTGTGTGGTGGAAAGACTGGGGCTGGAAAGGAAGGGCTCCATTTTATGGGACACAGGCAGCAGCACTGGGACAGGAAGGATGTGCACTGTTGGGATGGGTCTGAACTGACGAAGGGTCATCGACCTGAAACGTGAACTGCGTCTCTCTCTCTCTCTCTCTCCCCACAGATGCTGCCTGACCTGCTGAGTATCTCCAGCACTTTCCGTTTTTGTTTCAGATTTCCAGCATCCGCAGTATTTTGCGTTTGTCTCCGGGTTTAAATGGTAGCCACTCAAGACTGGGCGCACAAGGTGGGAAGTGCCTTTCCGCAAGGGATCAGTGCTGGGACCACTGCTGTTCATTGTTTACAGTAATGATTTCTGGGAGAAATAGGGGTCACCAACCAGGGGGCATAGATTTAAAGAAATTGAGGGGCGAGGAGATATGAGAGGAAATTTCTGCACCCAGAAGGTAGTCTGGAACTCAGTGCCTGAAAGAGTGGTACGGGTAGAAGCCCTCACTTGGAATGTGCACTTGAAGTGCCGTAACCTACAGGGCTACGGACCGAGAGCTGGAAAGTGGGATTAGGCTGGATAGCTCTTGGTCAGCCGGCGCGGACACGATGGACTGAAATGGCCTCCCTCTGTGCTGTAAATTTCTATGATTCTATGATTCATTGAAAAATTAGCGCCAGGCGCCAATGATTTCCGGCTTTCTGTAAATCCGGTGTTGGCATTCGAGGGAGGAAGTGGAGTGCGAAATCCTGGAGTGCTAAAGGACCTGGGCGGCAGGCGATCTAAGGCTCCTTTCCTGCCTTAAAGGAAAAGTCCATCGTTGCAGCCTCTGCATTGGGAGCAGTCAGCTGGTCCCCGACGGCAACCGTGATCCGCACTGATCAGACCCGTAAGAACATGAGAAATAGCAGCAGGAGTAGGTCATACGGCCCCTCGAGCCTGCTCCGCCATTTAATATGATCATGGCAGATCCGATCATGGACTCAGGTCCACTTCTCTGCCCGCTCCCCAGAACCCCTTATTCCCTTATCGGTAAGATACTGGCTATATCGTCCTAAAGTTATTCAATGAGCCAGCTTCCACAGCTCTCTGAGGCAGCTAATTCCACAGATTTACAACCGTCTGAGAGAAGAAATTTCTCATCTCTGTTTTAAATGGGCGGCCCCTGATTCTAAGATTATGCCCTCCAGTTCTAGTCTCCCCCATCAGTGGAAACATCCTCTCTGCATCCACCTTGTCAAGCCCCCTCATAATCTTATACGTTTCGATAAGATCACCTGTCATTCTTCTGAACTCCAATGAGTATGGGCCCAACCTACTCAACCTTTCCTCATAAGTCAACCCCCTCATCTCCGGAATCAACCGAGTGAACCTTCTCTGAACTGCCTCCAAAGCAAGTATATCCTTCCTTAAATATGGAAACCAAAACTGTACGCAGTATTCCAGGTGTGGCCTCACCAATACCCTGTATAACTGCAGCAAGACTTCCCGCTTTTATATTCCGTCCCCTTTGCACTAAAGGCCAAGATTCCATTGGCCTTCCTGATCACTTGCTGTACCTGCATACTAACCTTTTGTGTTTCATGCACCAGGACCCCCAGGTCCCGCTGCACTGCAGCACTTTGCAATTTTTCTCCATTGAAATAATAACTTGCTCTTTGATTTTCTTTTCTGCCAAAGTGCATGACCTCACACTTTCCAACATTGTACTCCATCTGCCAAATTTTTGCCCACTCACTTAGCCTGTCTATGTCCTTTTGCAGATTTTGTGTGTCCTCCTCACACATTGCTTTTCCTCCCATCTTTGTATCGTCAGCAAACTTGGCTACATTACACTCGATCCCTTCTTCCAAGTCGTTAATATAGATTGTAAATAGTTGGGGTCCCATGCGCTCCAACAGATCGATCGCAGCCCGAAGGGAAATGGGAGCAATCGAAACAAGGCACGGCGACAGTTTTTATACTTACCACACCAACATCCCCTTGAACGCGTGGCCCCGAAGCGCCCGGCCTCCTGTGCAACCTCTCCTGCAGCTGCCGGTATTGTCGCCCGGTGATGCTGCAGGGGAGGGGAATCAAAAGGCGGGTCCTGGGCGCTACCAGGGCGATGCACATGCCAATGACGCCACGAGCTCCGGGCGCAGGAGGTCGTGGTGCCAGGTGTTGCCGCTAACCTCTCGGCCAAGTTAGCGAGAGTTGTTCATCTTGCCACGCCCGGTCGGTAAGAACATAAGAAATAGGAGCAGGAGTCGGCCATTCGGCCCCTTGAGCCTGCTCCGCCATTCAATAAGATCATGGCTGATCTTGTACCTCAACTCCACTTTCCTGCACTGTCTCCATATCCCTCGATACCCTTAATATTCAAAAATCTATCGATCTCTGTCTTGAATATACTCAAAATCTGAGCCTCTACAGCCCTCTGGGGCAGAGAATTCCAAAGATCCATCACCCTCTGAGTGAAGAGATTTCTCCTGATTTCAGTCCTAAATGGCCGACCCTTTGTTCTGGGATTGTGACCCCTGGTTCTAGACTCCCCAGCCAGGACCCTATATATTTGCAGAAAGACAACTTTACTCTTATACTGAAATCCTCTTGTAATGAAGGCCAACATACCATTTGCTTTCTTAATTGCTTGCTGTACCTGCAGGTTAACTTTCAGTGATTTGTGTACAAGGACACACAGGTCTCTCTGAACACCAACATTACCCAGTTTCTCACCATTTAAAAAAATACTCTGCTTTTCTGTTTTTCCTACCAAAGTGGATAACTTCACATTTCTCCACATTACATTCCATTTGCCATGCTCTTGCCCATTCACTAAGCCTGTCTATATCCCCTTGAAGCCTCTTTGCACCCTCCTCACAACTTACATTTCCACCTAGCTTTGTATCATCAGCAATTTGGATATATTACATTTGGTCCCCACATCCAAATCATTGATATAGATTGTGAATAGCTGGGCTCCAAGCACCGATCCTTGCGGTACCCCACTGGTTAAAGCCTGACAACCCGAAAATGAGCCATTTATTCCTACTCTCTGTTTTCTGTCCATTAACCAATCCTCAATCCATGCTAGTATATTACCCCCAATCCCATGAGCCATAATTTAATTAATAACCTCTTGTGTGGCATCTTGTCGAATGCCTTCCGAAAATCCAAATATACCACATCCACTGGTTCCTCCTTATCTATTCTGCTAGTTACAACCTCAAAAATCACTTAACAGATTTGTCAAACATGATTTCCCTTTCATAAAGCCATGTTGACTCTGCCCAATCTTATGAATATTGTTAAGTGTCTGTTACGACATCCTTAGTAATAGAATCGAACATTTTCCCTACTACTGATGTCAGTCTAATTGGTCTGTACTTCCCTGTTTTCTCTCTCCCTCCTTTTCTAAATAGCCCAGTTACATTTGCTACCTTCCAAACCACGGGAACCGTTCTAGAATCTATGGAATTTTGGAAGATGACTTTATAGCTAACTTTTTCAATATGCTAGGATGCAAGTCATCAGGTCCAGGGGATTTATTGGCTTTCAGTCCCATTAATTTCACCAGTATCATTTTTGGACTAATACCAATTTCTTGCAGTTCCTCATTCTCGCTAGACCGTGGGTTCTCCAGTAGTTCTGGCAAGTTTTTTGTGCCTTCTTCCGTGAAGACAGACACAAAGCATGCATTTAATTTCTCTGCCATTTCCTTGTTCCCCATTACAATTTCTCCTGTCTCAGCCTATAGGGGAAACATTTACTTTTGCTAATCTTTTCCTTTTTACATACCTAAAAAAGCTTTTGCAGTCTGTTGTTTTGTCTCTCGCCAGTTTACTCTCATATTCTACTCTCCCTTTCTTCATCAATTTCTTGGTCCTCCTTTGCTGAATTCTAAAAACTTCCCAGGCTTACTGCTCTTTTTGGCAACATTATAAGCATCTTACTTTGATCTAATACAATCTTTAACATCTCTTGTTAGCCACGGTTGGACCACTATTCCTGTGGGGTTTTTGTGCCTTAAAGGAATGTATGTTTGTTGTAAATTATATTCATTCTTTAAATGTTAGCCATTGCTTTTCTACCGTCATACCTTTTAATGTAGTTTCCCAATCTACCTTAACCAACTCTCCCCTCATACCTACATAGTTTCCTTTGTTTAGATTTAAGACCCTAGTTTCGGGATTTAACTAAATCACTTTCAAACTTAATGTAAAATTCTATCATGTTATGGTCACTCTTCCCTAAGGACCCCTTTACTACAAGGTTATTAATTAACCCTTTCTTATTGCATAATACTAGATCTAAAATAACCTGTTCTCTAGTTGGTTCCTCAACATACTGATCTAGAAAACCATCTTGTACACCTTCCATGAATTCGTCCTCCACACTATTACTGCAAATTTGGTTTGCCCAGTCTATATGCAGATTAAAGTCCCCCATAATTATTGTATTACCTTTGTTACATGCACCTCTAATTTCCTGATTTATACTGTGCCCATACATTACCACTACAGTTTGGGGGCCTATAAACAACTCCCACCAATGTTTTCTGCCCCTTGCCGTTTCTTAGCTTCACCCAAACTGATTCTACTTCTGGATTTTCTGAGCAAAGATACTTTCCCTCTGCTGTCTTTATCCCATCCTTTATTATCAGGGCTTCCCCTTCTCCTTTTCCATTTTGCTACCTCTTCTAAAAGTTACATAACCTGGAATATTTAGTTCCCAACCATGGTCACTTTGTAACCACGTCTCCGTAATGGCTATTAGATTAAACCAATTAATTTTTATCAGCACTATTAATTCATCTATCTTGTTGCGAATACTTCATACATTCAGATATAGTGCCTTTAGCTTTAACTTTCTTCTATTTTTCCTTGATGTCTCCTCAGTCAGTAATGCCCTATTACCTTTGTTACTCTCTCTGTCCCTTCCTGACCCACTCTGCTTATTTTTACCCAAAACTCTGCTCTGCTCGAATCTTGACATGTCTCTTGTTGCTTTTTCTCTCGATCTTAACCGTGCTGTACTTTCCTGAATCTCCCCCACCCCACCTTCATTAGTTTAACACCCTAGTTATTCGATTCGCCAGGACACTGGTTCCTGCCCAGCTCAAGTGGAGCCCGTCCCAACGGAACAGCTCCCTCTTTGCCCAGTACTGGTGCCAGTGCCCCATAAAGCAACACCCCTGCCTCCCACACCACTCTTTGAGCCACACATTTAACGTACTAATCTGCTTAGCCCGGCACCAATTGGTGTGTGGCTCAGGTAACACTCCAGAGATTATTACCTTTGAGGTTCAGCTTTTTCATTTGGATCCCAACTCCTCAAACTCTTTTAGCCGGACCTCATTCCTAGTCCTACCTATGTCATTGGTTCCTACATGGTCCACGAAAACTGGATCCTCCCCTTCCCACTCCAAGTTCTGACCCTGAGCTGCCCCAGGGAGGGGGGCAGTGTGTGATGTCCCTGTGGGGTGCAGTATGTTCAGTGTCTGACCCTGAGCTGCCCCAGGGAGGGGGGCAGTGTGTGATGTCCCTTTGCAGTATTTTCAGTGTTTGACCCTGAGCTGCCCTCATTCCCCCTGCTCTAGGGCGCAGTCACTCTCCTCTCAGTTGGAGTTAATTCGAGAGACAGCGTCATCTACTGGACACCGGCGGTATTTCAAGGCACTTCATGTCTGGCTCCATCCCAGAGAAATCCAAAACCAACCCGCAGATTCAATTCATTTTATCATCAATTGTTCAACAAAGTTTAGCTCCATTTGTTGCAGCTTTCAGTATTTGAAGAAAGCCCCTTTAAACAGTGAAGTATGGATGCAAATACAATCAGCATTATTTTTATCGGACCATTCTCCCATTGATTAATTGGTCAAATATCCAGAATATTAAAACTCCAGCACAGTTATAGGAGGCATCAGTATCAGCAGAAAGAAACCCCAAATGTCAGAATGAACACGATTCAGTCTGGGATAACAGCAGAATCCAAACTCTGCAGTGACCTGTGAACTCGCTGGTGTTTCAGCAGGTGGGGTGATTGAGTGAATCCCTTCCCACACTCAGAGCAGGTGAATGGCCTCTCTCCAGTGTGAGCTCGCTGGTGTGTCAGCAGGGTGTATGACCGAGCGAATCCCTTCCCACACTTAGAGCAAGTGAATGGCCTCTCCCCAGTGTGAACTCGTTGGTGTTCCAGCAGGCTGGATGACCGAGTGAATCCCTTCCCACACTCGGTGCAGGTGAACGGCCTCTCTCCAGTGTGAAAGCGCTGGTGTACCAACAGATTGGATGACAGAGTAAATCCCTTCCCACACTCAGTGCAGGTGAACGGCCTCTCCCCGGTGTGAACTCGCTGGTGTGCCAGCAGGTTGGACGAGGTGGTGAATCCCTTCCCACATTCAGAGCAGGTGAACGGCCTCCACCCAATGTGAACTCGCTGGTGTGCCAGCAGGTTGGATGACGTAGTGCATCCCTTCCCACACTCAGAGCAGGTGAACGGTCTCTCCCCAGTGTGAACTCGCTGGTGTTTCAGCAGTTCGGATAACACAGTGAATCCCTTCCCACACTCGGTGCAGGTGAACGGCCTCTCCCCGGTGTGACTGCGCCGATGAACTTCCAGATCAGACGGGTAATTGAATCTCTTCCCACAGTCCCCACATTCCCACGGTTTCTCCGTGGTACGGGTGTCCTCGTGTCTCTCCAGGTTGGATGATCAGTTGAAGCCTCGTTCACACACAGAATACGTGTATGGTTTCTCCCCGCTGTGAATGGTGCGATGTTTTTTCAGGCTGTGTAACTGGTTAAAGCTCTTTCCACAGGCAGTGCACTGGAACACTCTCACTCGGGTGCGTGTGTCTCGGTGCTTCTCCAGTCACACTGATGTTTGAAATCTTTTCCCCACAGACAGAATTGGCGAACAGTTCTCCTTCCACATTCAAAGGCCGATGATATTCAGGTCCTGATGAATGAAGCGATTCTGTCAGATCTTGACGTGATGTTTGGTTTGAGTTTCCTGTCTTCAAATCCTGCCCTTCGAATACCCTGGAAAAGAAGTTTACAAAAATCATTACTGCAAGTACAGGACAGAAATTCAGAACATTCTAGATTCTATGGAACATTCTTTCCTCCCTTATTCCTCCAAATCTGTAAACCCCCATCCCATACACTCTCCGTCCTCCCTACCCTGAAATTCAAACACAATCGCACGTCTGAAGACAGCTTGTCCTCCGCTCCCAGTTTTCACCAACAACTCTGTCTGGGTTCAGTTCTACACTCACTGGTTCCCCTCCCTCTCCTCCCCTGAAGGTGCTGACTCTGGCTGGGATCAGTTCTACACTCCCTGGTTCCCCTCCCTCTTCTCCCCTGAAGGTGCTGACTCTGGCTGGGATCAGTTCCACACTCACTGGTTCCCCTCCCCCTGCCCCTCCTCCCCTGAAGGTGCTGACTCTGGCTGGGTTCAGTTCTGCACTCACTGGTTCCCCTCCCCCTCCTCCCCTGAAGGTGCTGACTCTGGCTGGGTTCAGTTGTACACTCACTGGTTCCTTCTGTCTCCTCCCTAGAAGGTGCTGCCTCTGGCTGGTTTAGAACATAAGACATAGGAGCAGGAGTAGGCCATATGGCTCCTCGAGCCTGCTCCGCCATTCAATAAAATCATGGCTGAACTGATCATGGACTCAGGTCCACTTCCCTGCCTGCTGTACATAACCCCTTATCGGTTAAGAAACTGTCTATTTCTGTCTTAAATATATTCAATGACCCAGCTTCCACAGCTCTCCGAGGCAGCGAATTCAACAGATTTGCAACCCTCTGAGAGAAGAAATTCCTCGGTCCTCTCAGTTTTAAATGGGCGGCCCCTTATTCTAAGATCCTGCCCCCCAGTTCTACTCTCCCCCATCAGTGTAAACATCCTCTCTGTATCCACCTTGTCAAGCCCCCTCATAATCTTATACATTTTGATAAGTTCACCTCTCATTCTTCTGAACTCCAATGCGTAAAGCCAATCTACTCAACCTTTCCTCATAAGTCAAACCCCTCATCTCCGGTATCAAGCGAGTGAACCTTCTCTGAACCGCCTCCAAAGCAAGTGTGTCATCCTTAAATACGGAGATCAAAACTGCACGCAGTATTCCAGGTGTGGCCTCACCAATACCCTCTACAACTGTAGCAAGACTTCCCTGCTTTTATACTTCATCCCCTTTGCAATAAAGACCAAGATTCCATTGGCCTTCCTGATCACTTGCTGTACCTGCAAACTAACCTTTTGTGTTTCATGCACAAGTACCCCCAGGTCCCGCTGTACTGCAGCACTTTGCAATTTTTCTCCATTTAAATAATAACTTGCTCCTTGATTTTTTTCTGCCAAAGTGCATAACCTCACACTTTCCAACATTATACTCCATCTGCCAAATTTTTGCCCACTCACTTAGACTGTCTATGTCGTTTTGCAGGTTTTTTGTGTCCTCCTCACACATTGCTTTTCCTCGTGTCTTTGTATTGTCAGCAAACTTGGCTACATTACACTCCGTCCCTTCATCCAAGTCGTTAATATCGATTATAAATAGTTGGGATCCCAGCACCGATCCCTGCGGCACCCCATTAGTTACTGGTTGCCAACCAGAGAATGAACCATTTATCCCGACTCTCTGTTTTTTGTTAGTTAGCCAATCCTCTGTCCATGCTAATATATTACCCCCAACCCCGTGAACTTTTATCTTGTGCAGTAACCTTTTATGTGGCACCTTGCCAAATGCCTTCTGGAAGTCCAAATACACCACATCCACTGGTTCCCCTATATCCACCCTGTTCGTTACATCCTCAAAGTATTCCAGCAAATTTGTTAAACATGATTTCTCGTTCAAAAGTCCATGCTGACTCTGCCTGACTAAATCATGCTTTTCCAAATGTCCTACTACTGCTTCTTTAATAATGGACTCCCATATTCCCAACCACAGATATTAGGCTAACTGGTCTATACTTTCCTGCTTTTTGTCTGCCTCCTTTTTTAAATAGGGGCATTACATTTGCAGTTTTCCAATCTGAATCCAGGGAATTTTGGTAAGTTACAACCAATGTATCCACCATCCCTGCCACTACTTCTCTTAAGACCCTAGGATGTAAGCCATCATGTCCAGGGGATTTATCTGTCTTTAGTCCCATTATCTTACTGATTACCACCTCCTTAGTGATTGTGATTGTGTTCAGTTCCTCCCCCTCTAAAGCCCCTTGACTATCCACTGTTTGGATACTTTTTGGTGTACTCTACCGTAAAGACTGATACAAAATATCTGTTCAGAGGTTCTGCCATCTCCATGATCCCCATTGCTAATTCCCCGGTCTCGTCCTCTAAGGGAATAACATTTACTTTAGCCACTTTTTCCTTTTTATACACCTGTAGAAACTCTTGCTATCGTTTTTTATATTTCGTGCTAGTTTACTTTCATACTCCAGCTTCCCTTTCTTAATCATTTAGTTCTGTACTCACTGGTACCCCTCACTCTCCTTCCCTGAAGGTGCTGACTCTGGCTGGGTTCAGTTCCGCACTCAATGGTTCCCCTCCCTCTCCTCCCCTGAAGGTACTGACTCTGGCTGGGTTCAGTTCTACACTCACTGATTCCCATCTCTCTCCTCCCCTGAAGGTGCTGACTCTGGCTGGGTTCAATTCTACACTCACTGGTTCCCCTCCCTCTCCTCCCCTGAAGGTGCTGAGTCTGGCTGGGTTCAGTTCTACACTAAATGGTTCCCCTCTCCTCCCCTTAAGGCGCTGACTATGGCTGGGTTCAGTTCTGCACTCACTGGTTCCCCTCCCTCCACTCCCCTGAAGGTTCTGACTCTGGCTGGGTTCAGTTCTACACTTACTCGTTCCTCTCTCTCTCTCCTCCCCTGAAGGTACTGACTCTGCCTGGGTTCAGTTCTACACACACTGGTTCCCCTCCCTCTCCTCCCCTGAAGGTACTGACTCTGGCTGGGTTTAGTTCTACACACACTGGTTCCCCTCCCTCTCCTCCCCTGAAGGTACTGACTCTGGCTGGGTTGAGTTCTACACTCACTTGTTCCCCTCCCTCTCCTCCCCTGAAGGTACTGACTCTGGCTGGGTTCAGTTCTATACTCACTGTTTCCCCTTTCCCTCCCCTGAAGGGACTGACTCTGGCTGGGTTCAGTTCTACACTCACTGATGCCCCTCTCCCTCCCCTGGAGGTGCTGACTCTGGCTGGTTTCCCTGGGACCCTGAAGCCCCGCCCACACATTGTTCGTTCACACAGATGGCGACGCATGCGTTCTGCGTCTCGATGAGTCACGAAGAAGGCGGCCAAACCGACAGCTTTACTTTACAAAGATGGCGGCCGTCAGCCTGGGCCTGTGACCGCGAAAAACCCCCCGGAGCTGTATTGCAGGTCTTGTAGTGGCTTATTCCAAGTTCGCGACCTGCACCAGGTGCTTACCAAACCTACCCGCCACAGTGTGATGCTCCGCTCCGCCCCGCTGGTTCCCGTTCCGCCGCAAACTGCGTGTTCGCACTCGGCCCGCTGACAGCTCCAGCCCGGCCCTGCTCACACTCACACTGCGCATGCCCCACAGACAGCCTGACGTCACAACGAACAGAATCAGATTGTGGGCTCCTGACGTCACAGGGACAGGTTCAGTGGGTGGGCCCCTGATGTCACAGGGACAGGATCAGTGGGTGGGCCCCTGATGTCACAGGGACAGGATCAGTGGGTGGGCCCCTGATGTCACAGGGACAGGATCAGCGGGTGGGCTCCTGATGTCACAGGGACAGGATCAGTGGGTGGGCTCCTGATGTCACAGGGACAGGATCAGTGGGTGGGCTCCTGATGTCACATGGACAGGATCAGTGGGTGGGCTCCTGATGTCACAGGGACAGGACAGTGGGTGGGCTCCTGATGTCACAGGGACAGGATCAGCGGGTGGGCTCCTGACGTCACAGGGACAGGATCAGTGGGTGGGCTCCTGACGTCGCAGGGACAGGATCAGTGGGTGGGCTCCTGAAGTCACAACGGACAGGATCAGTGGGTGTGCTCCTGATGTCACAATGGACAGGATCAGTGGATGGGCTCCTGATGTCACAGGGACAGGATCAGTGGGTGGGCTCCTGAAGTCACAACGGACAGGATCAGTGGGTAGGCTCCTGAAGTCACAACGGACAGGATCAGTGGGTGTGCTCCTGATGTCACAACGGAAATGATCAGTGGGTGGGCTCCTGATGTCACAGGGACAGGATCAGTGGGTGGGCCCCTGATGTCACAACGGGCAGGATCAGTGGGTGTGCTCCTGATGTCACAACGGACAGGATCAGTGGGTGGGCTCCTGATGTCACAGGGACAGGATCCGTGGGTGCGCTCCTGATGTCACAACGGACAGGATCAGTGGGTGGGCTCCTGATGTCAAAGGGGGACAGGATCAGTGGGTGGGCTCCTGTCATCACAGGGACGGGATCAGTGGGTGGGCTCCTGATGTCACAGGGACAGGATCAGTGGGTGGGCTCCTGATGTCACAGGGGGACAGGATCAGTGGGTGGGCTCCTGTCATCACAGGGACAGGATCAGTGGGTGGGCTCCTGATGTCACAGGGACAGGATCAGTGGGTGGGCTCCTGATGTCACAGGGACAGGATCAGTGGGTGGGCTCCTGATGTCACAACGGACAGGATCAGTGGGTGGGCTCCTGACGTCACAGGGACAGGATCAGTGTGTGGGCTCCTGATGTCACAGGGTCAGGATCAGTGGGTGGGCTCCTGATGTCACAACGGACAGGATCATTGGGTGGGCCCCTGATGTCACAGGGGCAGGATCAGTGGGTGGGCTTATGACGTCACAGGGACAGGATCAGTGGGTGGGCTCCTGATGTCACAACGGACAGGATCAGTGGGTGGGCTCCTGATGTCACACGGACAGGATCAGTGGTGGGGTCCTGATGTCACAGGGACAGGATCAGTGGGTGGGCCACTGATGTCACAGGGACAGGATCAGTGGGTGGGGTCCTGATGTCACAGGGACAGGATCAGTGGGTGGGCTCCTGATGTCACAGGGACAGGACAGTGGGTGGGCCCCTGATGTCACACGGACAGGATCAGTGGGTGGGGTCCTGATGTCACAGGGACAGGATCAGTGGGTGGGCTCCTGATGTCACAGGGACAGGACAGTGGGTGGGCTCCTGATGTCACAGGGACAGGATCAGTGGGTGGGCCCCTGATGTCACAGGGACAGGATCAGTGGGTGGGCTCCTGATGTCACATGGACAGGATCAGTGAGTCGGGTCCTGATGACACAGGGACAAGATCAGTGGGTGGGCTCCTGATGTCACAGGGACAGGACAGTGGGTGGGCTCCTGATGTCACAGGGACAGGATCAGCGGGTGGGCTCCTGACGTCACAGGGACAGGATCAGTGGGTGGGCTCCTGACGTCGCAGGGACAGGATCAGTGGGTGGGCCCCTGATGTCACAACGGGGAGGATCAGTGGGTGTGCTCCTGATGTCATACGGACAGGATCAGTGTGTGGGCTCCTGATGTCACACAGACAGGATCAGTGGGTGGGGTCCTGATGTCACAGGGACAGGATCAGTGGGTGGGCTCCTGATGTCACAGGGACAGGACAGTGTGTGGGCTCCTGATGTCACAGGGACAGGATCAGTGGGTGGGCCCCTGATGTCACAGGGACAGGATCAGTGGGTGGGCTCCTGATGTCACACGGACAGGATCAGTGGGTGGGGTCCTGATGTCACAGGGACAGGATCCGTGGGTGCGCTCCTGATGTCACAACGGACAGGATCAGTGGGTGGGCTCCTCATGTCAAAGGGGGACAGGATCAGTGGGTGGGCTCCTGTCATCACAGGGACGGGATCAGTGGGTGGGCTCCTGATGTCACAGGGACAGGATCAGTGGGTGGGCTCCTGATGTCACAGGGGGACAGGATCAGTGGGTGGGCTCCTGTCATCACAGGGACAGGATCAGTGGGTGGGCTCCTGATGTCACAGGGACAGGATCAGTGGGTGGGCTCCTGATGTCACAGGGACAGGATCAGTGGGTGGGCTCCTGATGTCACAACGGACAGGATCAGTGGGTGGGCTCCTGACGTCACAGGGTCAGGATCAGTGGGTGGGCTCCTGATGTCACAACGGACAGGATCATTGGGTGGGCCCCTGATGTCACAGGGGCAGGATCAGTGGGTGGGCTTATGACGTCACAGGGACAGGATCAGTGGGTGGGCTCCTGATGTCACAACGGACAGGATCAGTGGGTGGGCTCCTGATGTCACATGGACAGGATCAGTGGGTGGGGTCCTGATGTCACAGGGACAGGATCAGTGGGTGGGCCACTGATGTGACAGGGACAGGATCAGTGGGTGGGGTCCTGATGTCACAGGGACAGGATCAGTGGGTGGGCTCCTGATGTCACAGGGACAGGACAGTGGGTGGGCCCCTGATGTCACACGGACAGGATCAGTGGGTGGGGTCCTGATGTCACAGGGACAGGATCAGTGGGTGGGCTCCTGATGTCACAGGGACAGGACAGTGGGTGGGCTCCTGATGTCACAGGGACAGGATCAGTGGGTGGGCCCCTGATGTCACAGGGACAGGATCAGTGGGTGGGCTCCTGATGTCACATGGACAGGATCAGTGAGTCGGGTCCTGATGACACAGGGACAGGATCAGTGGGTGGGCTCCTGATGTCACAGGGACAGGACAGTGGGTGGGCTCCCGATGTCACAGGGACAGGATCAGCGGGTGGGCTCCTGACGTCACAGGGACAGGATCAGTGGGTGGGCTCCTGACGTCGCAGGGACAGGATCAGTGGGTGGGCCCCTGATGTCACAACGGGGAGGATCAGTGGGTGTGCTCCTGATGTCATACGGACAGGATCAGTGTGTGGGCTCCTGATGTCACACAGACAGGATCAGTGGGTGGGGTCCTGATGTCACAGGGACAGGATCAGTGGGTGGGCTCCTGATGTCACAGGGACAGGACAGTGTGTGGGCTCCTGATGTCACAGGGACAGGATCAGTGGGTGGGCCCCTGATGTCACAGGGACAGGATCAGTGGGTGGGCTCCTGATGTCACACGGACAGGATCAGTGGGTGGGGTCCTGATGTCACAGGGACAGGATCCGTGGGTGCGCTCCTGATGTCACAACGGACAGGATCAGTGGGTGGGCTCCTCATGTCAAAGGGGGACAGGATCAGTGGGTGGGCTCCTGTCATCACAGGGACGGGATCAGTGGGTGGGCTCCTGATGTCACAGGGACAGGATCAGTGGGTGGGCTCCTGATGTCACAGGGGGACAGGATCAGTGGGTGGGCTCCTGTCATCACAGGGACAGGATCAGTGGGTGGGCTCCTGATGTCACAGGGACAGGATCAGTGGGTGGGCTCCTGATGTCACAGGGACAGGATCAGTGGGTGGGCTCCTGATGTCACAACGGACAGGATCAGTGGGTGGGCTCCTGACGTCACAGGGTCAGGATCAGTGGGTGGGCTCCTGATGTCACAACGGACAGGATCATTGGGTGGGCCCCTGATGTCACAGGGGCAGGATCAGTGGGTGGGCTTATGACGTCACAGGGACAGGATCAGTGGGTGGGCTCCTGATGTCACAACGGACAGGATCAGTGGGTGGGCTCCTGATGTCACATGGACAGGATCAGTGGGTGGGGTCCTGATGTCACAGGGACAGGATCAGTGGGTGGGCCACTGATGTGACAGGGACAGGATCAGTGGGTGGGGTCCTGATGTCACAGGGACAGGATCAGTGGGTGGGCTCCTGATGTCACAGGGACAGGACAGTGGGTGGGCCCCTGATGTCACACGGACAGGATCAGTGGGTGGGGTCCTGATGTCACAGGGACAGGATCAGTGGGTGGGCTCCTGATGTCACAGGGACAGGACAGTGGGTGGGCTCCTGATGTCACAGGGACAGGATCAGTGGGTGGGCCCCTGATGTCACAGGGACAGGATCAGTGGGTGGGCTCCTGATGTCACATGGACAGGATCAGTGAGTCGGGTCCTGATGACACAGGGACAGGATCAGTGGGTGGGCTCCTGATGTCACAGGGACAGGACAGTGGGTGGGCTCCCGATGTCACAGGGACAGGATCAGCGGGTGGGCTCCTGACGTCACAGGGACAGGATCAGTGGGTGGGCTCCTGACGTCGCAGGGACAGGATCAGTGGGTGGGCCCCTGATGTCACAACGGGGAGGATCAGTGGGTGTGCTCCTGATGTCATACGGACAGGATCAGTGTGTGGGCTCCTGATGTCACACAGACAGGATCAGTGGGTGGGGTCCTGATGTCACAGGGACAGGATCAGTGGGTGGGCTCCTGATGTCACAGGGACAGGACAGTGTGTGGGCTCCTGATGTCACAGGGACAGGATCAGTGGGTGGGCCCCTGATGTCACAGGGACAGGATCAGTGGGTGGGCTCCTGATGTCACACGGACAGGATCAGTGGGTGGGGTCCTGATGTCACAGGGACAGGATCAGTGGGTGGGCTCCTGATGTCACAACGGAAATGATCAGTGGGTGGGCTCCTGATGTCACAGGGACAGGATCAGTGGTTGAGCCCCTGATGTCACAACGGGCAGGATCAGGGGGTGTGCTCCTGATGTCACAACGGACAGGATCAGTGGGTTGGCTCCTGATGTCACAGGGACAGGATCAGTGGGTGGGCTCCTGATGTCACAGGGACAGGATCAGTGGGTGGGCTCCTGATGTCACAACGGACAGGATCAGTGGGTGGGCTCCTGATGTCACAGGGGGACAGGATCAGTGGGTGGGCTCCTGTCATCACAGGGACAGGATCAGTGGATGGGCTCCTGATGTCACAGGGACAGGATCAGTGGGTGGGCTCCTGATGTCACAGGGGGACAGGATCAGTGGGTGGGCTCCTGTCATCACAGGGACAGGATCAGTGGGTGGGCTCCTGATGTCACAGGGACAGGATCAGTGGTTGGGCTCCTGATGTCACAATGGACAGGATCAGTGGGTGGGCTCCTGATGTCACAGGGACAGGATCAGTGCGTGGGCTCCTGATGTCACAGGGTCAGGATCAGTGGGTGGGCCCCTGACGTCACAACGGACAGGATCAGTGTGTGGGCTCCTGATGTCACAGGGACAGGATCAGTGGGTGGGCTCCTGACATCACAGGGGCAGGATCAGTGGGTGGGCTCCTGATGTCACAACGGACAGGATCAGTGATGGGGTCCTGATGTCACAGGGACAGGATCAGTGGGTGGGCTCCAGACATCACAGGGACAGGACCAGTAGGTGGGCTCCTGACATCACAGGGACAGGATCAGTGGATGGGCTCATGGCGCCACAACGGACAGGATCAGTGGGTGGGCCCCTGACGTCACAGGGACAGGATCAGTGGGTGAGCTCCTGATGTCACAATGGACAGGATCAGTGGGTGGGCTCCTGATGTCACATGGACAGGATCAGTGGGTGGGCTCCTGACGTCACAGGGACAGGATCAGTGGGTGGGCTCCTGATGTCACAGGGACAGGATCAGTGGGTGGGCTCCTGATGTCACAACGGACAGGATCAGTGGGTGGGCTCCTGACGTCACAGGGACAGGATCAGTGTGTGGGCTCCTGATGTCACAGGGTCAGGATCAGTGGGTGGGCTCCTGATGTCACAACGGACAGGATCATTGGGTGGGCCCCTGATGTCACAGGGGCAGGATCAGTGGGTGGGCTTATGACGTCACAGGGACAGGATCAGTGGGTGGGCTCCTGATGTCACAACGGACAGGATCAGTGGGTGGGCTCCTGATGTCACATGGACAGGATCAGTGGGTGGGGTCCTGATGTCACAGGGACAGGATCAGTGGGTGGGCCACTGATGTGACAGGGACAGGATCAGTGGGTGGGGTCCTGATGTCACAGGGACAGGATCAGTGGGTGGGCTCCTGATGTCACAGGGACAGGACAGTGGGTGGGCCCCTGATGTCACACGGACAGGATCAGTGGGTGGGGTCCTGATGTCACAGGGACAGGATCAGTGGGTGGGCTCCTGATGTCACAGGGACAGGACAGTGGGTGGGCTCCTGATGTCACAGGGACAGGATCAGTGGGTGGGCCCCTGATGTCACAGGGACAGGATCAGTGGGTGGGCTCCTGATGTCACATGGACAGGATCAGTGAGTCGGGTCCTGATGACACAGGGACAGGATCAGTGGGTGGGCTCCTGATGTCACAGGGACAGGACAGTGGGTGGGCTCCTGATGTACAGGGACAGGATCAGCGGGTGGGCTCCTGACGTCACAGGGACAGGATCAGTGGGTGGGCTCCTGACGTCGCAGGGACAGGATCAGTGGGTGGGCCCCTGATGTCACAACGGGGAGGATCAGTGGGTGTGCTCCTGATGTCATACGGACAGGATCAGTGTGTGGGCTCCTGATGTTACACAGACAGGATCAGTGGGTGGGGTCCTGATGTCACAGGGACAGGATCAGTGGGTGGGCTCCTGATGTCACAGGGACAGGACAGTGTGTGGGCTCCTGATGTCACAGGGACAGGATCATTGGGTGGGCTCCTGATGTCACAACGGAAATGATCAGTGGGTGGGCTCCTGATGTCACAGGGACAGGATCAGTGGTTGAGCCCCTGATGTCACAACGGGCAGGATCAGGGGGTGTGCTCCTGATGTCACAACGGACAGGATCAGTGGGTTGGCTCCTGATGTCACAGGGACAGGATCAGTGGGTGGGCTCCTGATGTCACAGGGACAGGATCAGTGGGTGGGCTCCTGATGTCACAACGGACAGGATCAGTGGGTGGGCTCCTGATGTCACAGGGGGACAGGATCAGTGGGTGGGCTCCTGTCATCACAGGGACAGGATCAGTGGGTGGGCTCCTGATGTCACAGGGACAGGATCAGTGGTTGGGCTCCTGATGTCACAATGGACAGGATCAGTGGGTGGGCTCCTGATGTCACAGGGACAGGATCAGTGCGTGGGCTCCTGATGTCACAGGGTCAGGATCAGTGGGTGGGCCCCTGACGTCACAACGGACAGGATCAGTGTGTGGGCTCCTGATGTCACAGGGACAGGATCAGTGGGTGGGCTCCTGACATCACAGGGGCAGGATCAGTGGGTGGGCTCCTGATGTCACAACGGACAGGATCAGTGATGGGGTCCTGATGTCACAGGGACAGGATCAGTGGGTGGGCTCCAGACATCACAGGGACAGGACCAGTAGGTGGGCTCCTGACATCACAGGGACAGGATCAGTGGATGGGCTCATGGCGCCACAACGGACAGGATCAGTGGGTGGGCCCCTGACGTCACAGGGACAGGATCAGTGGGTGAGCTCCTGATGTCACAATGGACAGGATCAGTGGGTGGGCTCCTGATGTCACATGGACAGGATCAGTGGGTGGGCTCCTGACGTCACAGGGACAGGATCAGTGGGTGGGCTCCTGATGTCACAGGGACAGGATCAGTGGGTGGGCTCCTGACATCACAGGGACAGGATCAATGTGTGGGCTCCTGAAGCCACAGGGACAGGATCAGTTGGTGGGCTCCTGATGTGACATGGACAGGATCAGTGGGTAGGCTCCTGACGTCACAGGGACAGGATCAGTGGGTGGGCTCCTGATGTCACAGGGACAGGATCAGTGGGTGGGCTCCTGGCATCACAGGGACAGGATCAATGGGTGGGCTCCTGAAGCCACAGGGACAGGATCAGTTGGTGGCTCCTGATGTGACATGGACAGGATCAGTGGGTGGGCTCCTGACGTCACAGGGACAGGATCAGCGGCGGGGCGAGGGGTGTGGGGGCAGTGTGCAGGAGCTAAGATAAAATAAGAACAACCTAACCAACGCAATTTAACAAAACTTAATAAAGCAGAGTATCGTGTCATAAATAGCAACGAAATGCAAACCTTTGATGAATTAATCGCGCTTTTTAACATTCGTTCCCCAGTTGCCAGGAGTGACGGCGTGGCTGGACCGGGCGAACAAGGGGGAGCAGGGGCTGAGACACCAGTGGGCTGCGAGCGGGAGAAAGGCGCTTCTGTGGATCCAGCTGGACGGGGGGCGGGCTGGATACAGGGGGAAGGGGTTATGGAGTAGGGGAGGGGCTACAGGAGGTAGTGGGGGTGATACAGGAGGGGATGGTACAGGGGCATGGGCACACCATCACCTCCAAGTTCCTCCCCCAGTCACACATCATCTTGACTTGGAAATATATCATGGTTCCTTTTTCATCGCTGGCTCAAAATCCTGTAACTCCCGACCGAACAGCACTTTGGGAGTGCATTGACCACACGGACTGCAGCGGGTCAAGAAGGCGACTGAACACAAATTTCTCAAGGCAAATTAGGGATAGGCAATGAATGCTGGCCTTACAAGCCAGGCTCACATCTCAGGACCGAAAAACAGCATCACTCACCGCTCTGACATTGCCTTTCGAAGGGACTGTGTCTTGATATGCCTGCGTTAGAGCGGGAGGGACCATGCAACAGGGAGAGACGATTGCTTCATTCCTTCCAGGTAGAGAGGGACAGAGGGATAGAAAATTAATGACTGTCAAAGAGAAAGATGGCAGATCAGACAAAAGGAACAAACACAAAGGAAGCGAGAAACAGAGAGCGAGATGTAGGCAGAGGGGTTGAGCAGAGAGTTGATGAGAAATGGAAGGTGATACAAAGGGAAATAGAAATAGCCAGAGCTTTCTCCTTCCCCATTTCGGCTCTCAAGAAATTACAGCCTGTTTCTATCGTGGCATCATTGCAGCTCAAAGTGCTTGGTGAGGTCACACTGAACTCTCTTCCTATGTGCTGACATGGATTGAGAACTGGTTGTCAGACAGGAAGCAAAGAGTTGGAGTAAATGAGTACTTTTCAGAATGGCAGGCAGTGACATTGTAAATTAATGATTTAGACGAGGGTATTAAATGTAGTATCTCCAGATTTGCGGATGACACTAAGTTGGGTGAGAGTGTGAGCTGCGAGGAGGATGCTATGAGGCTGCAGAATGACTTTGATAGGTTCGGTGAGTGGACAAATGCATGGCAGATGAAGTATAATGTGGATAAATGTGAGGTTATCCACTTTGGTGGTAAAAACAGAGAGACAGACTATTATCTGAATGGTGACAGATTAGGAAAAGGGGAGGTGCAACGAGACCTGGGTGTCATGGTACATCAGTCATTGAAGGTTGGCATGCAGGTACAGCAGGCGGTGAAGAAAGGAAATGGCATGTTGGCCTTTATAGCGAGGGGATTTGAGTACAGGGGCAGGGAGGTGTTACTACAGTTGTACAGGGCCTTGGTGAGGCCACACCTGGAGTATTGTGTACAGTTTTGGTCTCCTAACTTGAGGAAGGACATTCTTGCTATTGAGGGAGTGCAGCGATGGTTCACCAGACTGATTCCTAGGATGGCGGGACTGACCTATCAAGAAAGACTGGATCAACTGGGCTTGTATTCACTGGAGTTCAGAAGAATGAGAGGGGATCTCATAGAAACGTTTAAAATTCTGATGGGTTTAGACAGGTTAGATGCAGGAAGAATGTTCCAAATGTTGGGGAAGTCCAGAACCAGGGGTCACAGTCTAAGATAAGGGGTAAACCATTTAGGACCGAGATGAGGAGAAATTTCTTCACCCAGAGAGTGGTGAACCTGTGGAATTCTCTACCACAGAAAGTTGTTGAGGCCAATTCACTAAATATATTCAAAAAGGAGTTAGATGAAGTCCTTACTACTAGGGGGATCAAGGGGTATGGCAAGAAAGCAGGAATGGGGTACTGAAGTTGCATGTCCAGCCATGAACTCATTGAATGGCAGTGCAGGCTCGAAGGGCCGAATGGCCTACTCCTGCACCTGTTTGCTATGTTTCTATGTTTCTATAATGGATGTAGGGAACTGCAGCTCCACATAGAATCAGTCAAACACTTTTTCATAAGCAGGTATAGCTTTTAAAGTAGATCTTTTGGCAGATAACCAATAAGAAACCATTTTTAGCAATTGATCCAACACGATGCTGATGTCGCTGCTGGACTGGATAATTCGAGATGTCAGTTCAGCTGTGCCCTCTGGTCACTGGGTGGACTGAGCCCTGAGTTTGTACCTGTACACCTGCAGTTCGGCTTTTCCTACCCTGTCACTTACTGTCACGATGCACTGGTTTCGTTCCCAGGACCGAAACTGGGATCGCCCCGAGAACACATGCTGTCACATGGATTCAGATTGACTTCCATACAAGTGTCATAGAATCATAGAAATGTACAGCACAGGGGGCCATTTTGGCCCATTGTGTCCACACCGACCGACAAAGTTGTCCAGCCTAATCCCACTTTCCAGCTCTTGGGCTGTAGCCTGTAATTTACTGCATTTAAGGTGCACATCCAAGTACTTTTTAAAATGTGCTGAGGGTTTCTGCACCTACCACCTTTCGGGCAGTGAGTTCTAGACCCACATCACCCTCTGGTTGAAGAAATGTTACGTCAAACCCCACCTAAACTTTAAATCTATGCCCCCTGGTTGCAGACCCCTCTGTTAAGGGAGATCGGCACTTCCTATCCACGCTATCTAGGCCCCTCATAATTTTATAAACTTCAATAAGGACTCATCTCAGCCTCCTCTGTTCCAAAGAAAAAAAAACCCAGCCTATCCAATCTTTCCTCAGAGATAAAATTCTCCAGTCCTGGCAACATCCTCACCAATCTCCTCTGTTCCCAGCTGGGGCAATCACATTTTTTCTGTAATGTGACCAGAACTGCATGCGGTACTCTAGCTGTGGTCGAACCAGTGTTTTATACAGTGCAAGCTACTGTTCTGTCCCCCTGACCAGTGCATTGATTGGGAGTAAAGGATTATGGGGAGCGGGCAGGGAAGTGGAGCTGAGTCCATGATAAGATCAGCCATGATCTTATTGAATGGCGGAGCAGGCTCGAGGGGCCAAATGGCCTAATCCTGCTGCTATTTGTTTTGTTATTTTTCTGCAGTCTACAGCTTTCTTCTTTATTATCAACAACTGTTAGCTGTGGCTCAGTTGTAGCACAATCACTTTGGAACCAGAGGGTTGTGTGGTATAAGATGCTGCTATCCATTGTCCCAACAAGTACAAGCAAAGTGAGCAGATGACCATTAACACGCTCACCATACCCCCTCACTGAGGAACCGTCTGGGTTTTAGCTCCCAGCCTATGTCTAGAAGTGAATCGTGCCTAATATAGCTCGCTGAACCGTCTTATATCTCCCAGTTACGATCGAGCAGGAGTTCACCTCACCGGCCCTTTATTTGGATCCCCAAAAGTTGCTGAGTGAATGAATTAACACTTCTTGCCAAATCTTCGCAGAACTCAGACGCAAATTATCCACTGACTGGTTTATTCACTTCAAATTCATAATCATCATAACTTAAACATTGAGTATACCCGAGTACTTAAGGAAGTGGCCCTAGAAATAATGGTTGCATTGGTGATCATTTTTCAACATTCTATAGACTCTGGATCAGTTCCTATGGATTGGAGGGTAGCTAATGTAACCCCACTTTTTAAAAAAGGAGGGAGAGAGAAAACAGGGAATTATAGACCGGTTAGCCTGCCATCGGTGGTGGGGAAAATGTTGGAATCAATTATTAAAGATGTAATAGCAGCGCATTTGGAAAGAAGTGACAGGATCGGTCCAAGTCAGCATGGATTTATGAAAGGGAAATCATGCTTGACAAATCTGCTTGAGTTTTTTGAGGATGTAACTCGCAGAGTGGACAGGGGAGAACCAGTGGATGTGATGTATTTGGACTTTCAAAAGGCTTTTGACAAGGTCCCACACAAGAGATTAGTGTGCAAAATTAAAGCACATGGTATTGTGGGTAATGTACTGACATGGATAGAGAACTGGTTGGCAGACAGGAAGCAAAGAGTAACAATAAATGGGTACTTTTCAGAATGGCAGGCAGTGACTAGTGGGGTACCGCAAGGTTCAGTGCTGGGACTCCAGCTATTTACAATATACATTAATGATTTGGACGAAGGAATTGAATGTAATATCTCCAAGTTTGCAGATGATACTAAGCTGGGTGGCAGTGTGAGCTGTGAGGAGGATGCTAAGAGGCTGCAGGGTGACTTGGACAGGTTAGGTGAGTGGGCAAATGTATGGCAGATGCAGTATAATGTCGATAAATGTGAGGGTATCCACTTTGGTGGCAAAAGCACGAAGGCAGATTATTATCTGAATGGTGACAGATTAGGAAAAGGGGAGGTGGAATGAGACCTGGGTGTCATGGTACATCAGTCATTGAAAGTAGGCATGCAGGTATAGCAGGCGGTGAAGAAGGCAACTGGAATGTTGGCTTCATAGCGAGAGGATTTGAGTATAGGAGCAGGGAGGTCTTACTGCAGTTGTACAGGGCCTTGGTGAGACCACACCTTGAATATTGTGTACAGTTCTGGTCTCCTAATCTGAGAAAAGACATTCGTGCTATTGAGGGAGTGCAGCGAAGGTTCACCAGACTGATTCCCAGGATGGCAGGACTGACATATGAAGAAAGACTGGATCGACTAGGCTTATATTCACTGGAATTCAGAAGAATGAGAGGGGATCTCAAAGCAACATATAAAATTCTGACAGGATTGGACAGTACGAGCCAGGACCCCTTACTGTCCTTAGTAAAAAAACTGTGTGCTCCACGGGAGTTGGTCTCGTGTCCCGTTGGAGATGCAGGAAGAAATAAAGCCGTACCAGCGGCACAAGGATGAAATGTCGATACAGGCAGACTGCCTCCTATTGGGTAATCAGGTATTTATGCCAAAAAAGGGCAGGGACACTTTCATTAGTGATCTCCACAGTACCCACCCAAGCTTGTAATGATGAACGTGATCGGCAGATCCCACGTGTGGTAGCCCGATATCGATGCAGACTTAGAGTCCTGTGTGCACAAATGTAATACATGTTCCCAGTTAAGCAATGCACCCAGGGAGACGCCACTAAGTTTATGGTCTTGGCCCTCCAAACCGTCATCTAGGTTTCATGTCGACTATGCAGGCCCATTCTTGGGACAAATATTTTTAGTGGTTGTAGATGCGTACTCCAAATGGATTGAATGTGCGATAATGTCGGCAAGCACGTCCGCTGCCACCATTGAAAGCTTACGGGCCATGTTTGCCAAGCACGGCCTGCCTGATGTCCTTGTAAGTGACAATGGGCCATGCTTTACCAGTGCCGAATTCAAGGAATTCATGACCCGCAATGGAGTCAAACAAGTCACGTCTGCCCTGTTTAAGCCAGCGTCCAATGGTCAGGCAGAACAAGCAGTTCAAACAATCAAGCAGAGCTTGAAAAGGGTAACTGAAGGCTCACTGCAGACTTGCTTATCCCGAGTCCTGCTTAGTTACCGCAAAAGATCCCACTCGATCACCGGGGTCCCTCCCGCTGAACTGCTCATGAAAAGGACACTTAAGACAAGGCTCTCAGTAGTCCACCCTGATCTATTTCTGTCTTAAATTTATTCAATGACCCAGCTTCCACAGCTCTCTGAGGCAGCGAATTCCACAAATTTACAACCCTCTGAGAGAAGAAATTTCTCCTCATCTCAGTTTTAAATGGGTGGCCCCTTATTCTAAGATCGTGCCCTCTAGTTCTAGTCTCCCCCATCAGTGGAAACATCCTCTCTGAATCCACCTTATCAAGCTCCCTCATAATCTTATACGTTTTGATAAGATCACCTTTCATTCTTCTGAATTCCAATGAGTAGAGGCCCAACCTACTCAACCTTTCCTCATAAGTCAACCCCCTCATCACTGGAATCAACCAGTGAACCATCTCTGAACTGCCTCCAAAGCAAGTATATCCTTTCGTAAATATGGAAACCAAAACTGCACGTAGTATTCCAGGTGTGGCCTCACCAATACCCTGTATAACTGTAGCAAGACTTCCCTGCTTTTATACTCCATCCCCTTTGCAATAAAGGCCAATATACCATTGGCCTTCCTGATCACTTGCTGTACCTGCATACTAACCTTTTGTGTTTCATGCACAAGTATCCCCAGGTCCCGCTGTACTGCAGCACTTTGCAATCTTTCTCCATTTAAATAATAACTTGCTCTTTGATTTTTTCTGCCAAAGTGCATCACCTCACACTTTCCAACATTATACTCCATCTGCCAAATTTGTGCCCACTCAATTTGCTTGTCTGTGTCCTTTTGCAGATTTTTTGTGTCCTTCTCAGACATTGCTTTTCCTCTCATCTTTGTATCGTCAGTAAACTTGGCTACATTACACTCAGTCCCTTCTTCCAAGTTGTTAGTATAGATTGTACATAGTTTGGGTCCCAGCACTGATCCCTGCGGCACCCCACTAGTTACTGTTTGACAACCAGAGAATGAACCATTTATCCTGACTCTCTGTTTTGTGTTAGTTAGCCTATCCTCTATTCATGCTAATATATTACCCCCAACCCAGTGAACTTTTATCTTGTGCAGTAACCTCTTATGTGGCACCTTGTCAAATGCCTTTGGGATGTCCAAATACACCACATCCATTTGTTCCCCTCTATCTACCCTGTTCGTTACATCCTCAAAAAACTCCAGCAAATTTGTCAAAGATGACTTCATAAATCCATGCTGACTCTGCCTGACCGAATTTTGCTCATCCAAATGTCCTGCTACTGCTTCTTTAATAATGAACTCCAATATTTTTGCAACCACAGATGTTATGCTAACTGGTCTATAGTTTCCTGCTTTTTGTCTTGGTGAATTGCTGCAGTGCCTCTTGTAAATGGTACACACTGCAGTCACGGTGCGCTGGTGGTGGAGGGAGTGAATGTTTAAGGTGGTGGATGGGGTGTCAATCAAGCGGACTGCTTTGTCCTGGATGCTGTTGAGCTTCTTGTGTTGTTGGAGCTGCACTCATCCAGGCAAGTGGAGAGTATTCCATCACACTCCTGTCTTGTGCCTTGTTGATGGTGGGGGATTCAATGATGATTATGCTGTCGAATATCAAGGGGAGGAAAGGCTTTGGAGAGTCAGGAGGTGAGACACTCACTACAGAATACCCAGCCTCTGACCTGCTCTTGTAGCCACAGTATTTATGTGGCTGATTCAGTTAAGTTTCTGATCAATGGTGGCCCCAGGATGTTGATGGTGGGGGATTCAATGATGATTATGCTGTCGAATATCAAGGGGAGGTGGTTAGGCTCTCGCTTGTTTTAGATAGTCATTGCCTGGCACTTGTTTGGTGCCACTTATCAGCCTAAGCTTGAATGTCGTTCAGGTCTTGCTGCATGCGGGCATGGACTGCTCCATTATCTGAAGAGTTGAACGTAAGAACAGAAGAAATAGGAGCAGGAGTCGGCTATTCGGCCCCTCGAGCCTGCTCCACCATTCAATAAGATCACGGCTGATCTACTACCTCAATTCCATCTTCCTGCACTATCCCCATATCCCTTGATTCCATTAATATCTAAAAATCATTGATCTCTGTCTTGAATATACTCAACGACTGAGCCTACACAGCCCTCTGGGGTAGACAATTCAAAAGATTCACCACCCTCTGAGCGAAGAAATTTCTCCTCATCTCCTAAATGGCCGAACCTTTATTCTGAGACTGTAACCTTTGGTTCTAGACTTCCCAACCAGAAGAAACATCTTCTCTGCATTTATCCTGTCAAGCCCTGTAAGAATTTTGTATGTTTCAATGAGATCTTCTAAACTTTAGAGAATTATAGGCCTAGTCTACTCAATCACTCCTCATAGGACAATCCCCCCATCCCTGGAATCAGTCTGGTGAACCTTCGTTGCACTCCCTCTATGACAAGTATATCCTTCCTTAGGTAAGGAGACCAAAACTGTCCACAATACTCCAGGTGTGGTCTCACCAGAGCCCGATATAATTGCAGTACGATGTCTTTATTCTTATACTCAAATCCTCTTGTAATAAAGGCCATCATACCATTTGCTTTCTTAATTGATTACTGTACCTGCATGTTAACATTCAGTGATTCATGTACAAGGACACACAGGTCCCTTTGAACACAAACATTTCCCAATCTCTCACATTTAAAAAATACTCTGCTTTTCTATTTTTCCTATCAAATTAGATAACTTCACATTTCTCCACATTATATTCCATTTGCCATGTTCTTGCCCACACACTGAGCCTGTATATATCCCCGTAAAGCCTCTTTGCATCCTCCTCACAACTTACATTCCCACCTAGCTTTGTATCATCAGCAAACTTGGATATATTACATTTGGTCCCCTCATCCAAATCATTGATGTAGATTGTGAATAGCTGGAGCCCAAGCACCGATCCTTGTGATTCCCCACTAGTTACAGCCTGACAACCCAAAAATATCCTGCGAATGGAACTGAACACTGTGCAGTCACCAGCGAACATTCCCACTTCTGACCTTATGATGGAGGGAAGGTCATTGATGAAGCAACTGAAGATGGTTGCACCTAGGACACTGCCCTGAGGAACTCCTGCAGCGATGTCCTGGGGCTGTGATGATTGACCTCCAACAACCACAACCATTTTCCTTTGTGCTAGGTATGAATCCAGCCAGTGTAGAGTTTTCCCCCTGATTCTCATTGACTTCAGTTTAACTAGGGCTCCATGAAGCCACACTCGGTCAAATGCTGCCTTGATGTCAAGGGCAGTCACTCTCACCTCACCTCTGGAATTCAGCTCTTTTGTCCATGTTTGGACCAAGGCTGTGATGAGGTCTGGAGCCGAGTGGTCCTGATGGATGAGGAATTAGGCATCGGTGAGCAGGTTATTGGTGAGTAAGTGCTGCTTAATAGCACTGTCAACGAAACATTCCATCACTTTACTGATGATTGAGAGTAGACTGATGGGGCAGTAAATCCGGATTGGATTTGTCCTGCTTTTTGTGGACAGGACATACCTGGGCAGATTTCTACATTGTGGGACGGATGCCAGTGTTGTAGTTGTATTGGAACAGCTTGGCTAGAGCTGTGGCTAGTTCTGAAGCACAAGTCTTCAAACACGACAACCGGGATGTTGTCAGGGCCCACAACCTTTGGTGTATCCAGTGCGCTCAGCTGCTTCTTGATATCATGTGGAGTGAATTGAATTGGCTGAAGACTGGCTTCTGTGATGGTGAGGAGGCTGATATGGATCATCCACTCGGCACTTCTGGCTGAAGGTGGTTGTAAACACTTCAGTTTTGACTTTTGCACTCACGTGCTGGGCTCTGCCATCATTGAGGATGGGGATATTCATGGAGCCTCCTCCTCCCGTTAGTTGTTTAATGGTCCACCACCATTCACGACTGGATGTGGCAGGACTGCAGAGCTTTGATCTGATCTGTTGATTGTGGGATCACTTAGCTCTGTTTATAACATGCTGCTTCCATGGCTTAGTCTGCTTGTAGCCCTCTGTTGCAGCTTCCCCAGATTGGTACCTCATTTTTAGGTACGCCGCGTACTGCTCCTGGCATGCTCTTCTGCACTCCTCATTGAACCAGGATTGGTCCCCTGGCTTGATGGTAATGGTAGAGTGAGGGATATACCGGGCCCTGAGGTTACAGATTGTGGTGGAACACAATTCTGCTGATGATAATGGCCCCCAGTGCCTCATGGATGGCCAGTTTTGAGTTGCGAGATTAGTTCTGAATCTATCCCATTTAGCGCCGTGGTAGTGCCAAACAACACGATGGAGGGTGTCTTTCGTGTGAAAATGGGACATCATCTCCACAAGGACTGTGCGGTGATCACTGCTACCAATGCTGTCACGGACAGATGCATCTGCGACTCATAGATTGATGAGGACAAGGTCAAGTAGGTTTTCCCCCTCGTGTTGGTTCTCTCACCACCTGCTGCAGGCCCAGTCTGGCAGCTATGTCCTTCAGGACTCGGCCAGCTCGATCAGTAGTGGTGCTACCGAGCCACTCGATGATGGACATTGAAGTCCCCCACCCAGATTACATTCTGTACCCTTGCTAACCTCAGTGCTTCTTCCAAGTGGTGTTCAACATGGAGGTGTACTGATTGTAGCAGCAGCAGAATTGTATTCCAACACAATCTGTAACCTCATGGCCCGGCATATCCCTCACTCTCTACCATTACCATCAAGCCTCGGGACCAACCCTGGTTCAATGAAGAGTGTAGAAGAGCATGCCAAGAGCAACACCAGGCATACCTGAAAATGAGGTGCCAACCTGGGGAAGCTGCAACGCAGGGTACATGCATGCTAAAAAGCGGAAGCAGCATACTATAGACAAGGCTAAGCAATCCCACAACCGATGGATCAGATCAATGCTCTGTAGTCCTGCCACATCCAGTGGTGAATGGTGGTGGACCATAAAACAATTAACGGGAGGAGGAGGCTCCATGGAAATCCTCATCCTCAATGGTGACGGAGCCCAGCACGTTAGTGCAAAAGAAAAGGCTGAAGTGTTTACAGCCATCTTCAGCCAGAAGTGCCAAGTGGATGATCCATATTGGCCTCTTCCTGAGGTCCCTATCATCACAGAAGCCAGTCTTCAGCCACTTCGATTCACTCCACTGATATCAAGAAATGGCTGAATGCACTGGATAAGGGTTATGGGCTCCGACAACATTCTGGCTGTTGTGCTGAAGACTTGTGCTCCAGAACTAGCCATGCCTCTAGCCAAGCTGTTCCAGTATAGCAACAACACTGGCATCTATCCAACAATGTGGAAAACTACCCAGGTATGTCCTGCATCTAACCTGTATAGTCCCGCCGATATTGTGTTTGTTTCTATGAGATCCGCTGACATATGAGGAGAAACTGGATCGACTGGGCCTGTATTCACTGGAGTTTAGAAGAATGAGAGGGGATCTCATAGAAACATGTGGAATACTGACGGGACTGGACAGGTTAGATGCAGGAAGAATGTTCCCGATGTTGGGTAAGTCCAGAGCCAGGGGACACAGTCTAAGGATAAGGGGTAAGCCATTTAGGACCGAGATGAGGAGAAACTTCTTCACGTAGAGAGTGGTGAACCTATGGAATTCTCTGCCGTAGAGAGTTGTTGATGCCAGTTCGTTGGCTATATTTAAGAGGGAGTTAGATATGGCCCTTACGGCTAAAGGGATCAATGGGTATGGAGAGAAAGCAGGAAAGGGGTACTGAGGGAATGATCAGCCATGATCTTATTGAATGGTGGTGAAGGCTCGAAGGGCCGAATGGCCTACTCCTGCACCTATTTTCTATGTTGCTATGTTTCTATGTTTCATCAGCTGAGGGAGGGTGGTAGGTGATCATCAGGAGATTTCCTTGCCCAGAGCTTAAGGCCTAGACAGCTGAAGGCATGGCCGCTAAAGGTGGGATGATTAAAATTGGGGATGTCCAAGAGGCCAGAATTAGAGGAGTGCAGATATCTCAGGGGGGTTGTCGGGCTGGAGGAGATTACAGAGATGGGGGGCGGGGGGGGGGTGGGTGCGAGCGGTGAGGCCATGGAAGGATGAGAAGTTTAAAATTGAGGCATTGTTTAACCGGGAGCCAATGTAATTCAGCGAGCACAGGAGTGATGGGCAAATGAGACTTGATGCGAGTTAAGATGTGGACAACAGGGTTTTAGATGACCTCAAGTTTACGTAAGGTAGAATGTGGGTGGCCGGCCAGGTTAGCATTGGAATAGTCAAGTTTGAACCTCAGAAAGTTACACCCTACGGTGCCCATGCAATAGTCTTTGTTTTTAATGGGCAGCTTGCATCATTAAAATCATGTTCGCAATCTTGGAGACGGCAATAATTAAGGTAACAGTGGCTACACACAGAATAAATCTGCTGAGGGAATGGTGAAGAAGAAAAAGTTAACCTTTCAGGCATTATTTAATGGTTTGACCACAAAAGAATCAGAATCATTTCTTTTTGAAAAAGGAAATTGTTAGGGAAAAGCCTCAGATCACACCAGGAGGTTCTGTGACATTTGGCCTAGTTCTCCAAATGAAGTATCAGTCACATGCTGCTTGCCGACATAAGACCATGAGCATTAGGAGCAGGAGTCAGTCATTCAGCCATTCAATAAGATCAGATTTTCTTCATTTCAAACCAGGTATTGATGTTGAGCAAGTCACCACTGTCATAAACTTTGACCTTCCAGTGGATAAGGAAGGTAATCCAGACTGTGAGACATATCCTTCACAGGATTGGTCGTTTTGCCAAATGTGGCTTGGCTAGTACCATGGTGGACAGCAAATACAGCATGAACATCCTCAACCGAATCCAGGATCATTTAATCCGTCATTTAGTCTTTTTAAGTTCACTTATTAAAAGTCCTCAGACACGGTGATTGTAGCAGTCAGAAATATAAGTCGCATTTTACAAAACTTAACTTAGTGGTGAATTTTTTTTAAATTTCAAAATATATACTTTATTCATAGAAAAATTTGCACGATACATTAGAAGGCAGTTCAGTACATTTGGATGCGGTCAGCAATAATTCCACACAATACATTTGGATGCTGACGGCAGTTCCGTTCAATACATTTGCTTGCTTTACATTTCGAGGTGCAATTCAGTACAATCCAGGATACATTGTAATACAGTCATCAAATTATGTTACATGTGGCACTATACGGTACATGGAATGGGTGACGGTACAGTTACATTTCTTTATAACATACATTACTAAACAGTTGCAGAACTTGCATTATACATGACGCTGCATAGGTGTTTTCAGATCATGGTGCTCTGTGTATACAAAGATTTACAAGTACAGCCCGAGGGGATTCTGATACTGATTCCAGCCCCTGGGTTTACCGTGGTGGAAGGGCTTTAAACTGTGGATCTTCCCCATCGTGCCTTTGCGGCGACTGCACCAATTTTTAGTGCGTCCCTCAGCATGCACTCCTGGACCTTGGATTGTGTCAGTCTGCAACATTCGGCCGTGGACATCGACTTGCTCTGGAAGACCAGCAAGTGTCGGGAAGACCAAAGTGCATCTTTCACCGAGTCGATGGCTCTCCAGCAGCAGATGCTGTCTGTCTGAGTGTGTGTGTCTGGGAACAGTCCGCAGAGCACAGGGTCCTGTATTACGGAACTGCTTGGGATGTATCTCGACAGCAACCACTGCATCTCCTTCCGGAGCTGCCTTGCAAAGGGCCAATCCCGAAGGAGATGGATGACAGTCTCGTCCGCACCACAGCCGACTTGGTGGCAGAGTGCCGTGTCTCTGAAACCCCGGCTGTGCATGAAGGTCCTGACGGGTAGGGCCCTTCTCACCGCAAATGTCTTGGTGTTTGTTTGAAAGCTCTGGCGATGAGACATTTTGCCAAACGAGTTCGACAGTCTGCTCGGGGAACCGTCTGACAGGGTCCATCATCTCCTCCTTCCGGTGGGGCATCCAGGACCTTGCGTGCCAACCACTGCTTTTATGGCCTTGTGGTCAAAGGTGTTTTTCTTGAAAACTTTTCCACGAAGGACAGGTGCTGAGGCATGGTCCAACTGCTCGGAGCGTTCCGCGGCAGCCTGGCCAGACCCATCCTTCACAACACCGGGGACAGATAGAATCTCAGCACGTACTGACACTTGCCGTTTGCGTACGAAGGGTATATGCATAGCGTGGTGAATTATCCTATTAAACAGAACAAATTCCGACTTAACCATGCAAAAGAAAGAAAGAAAGACTTAGATTTATACAGCGTCTTTCACCACCACCGGACGTCTGAAAGAGCTTTACAGCCAATGAAGTAATTTTGGAGTGTGGTCACTATTGGATTGTAGGAAGCGCTGCAGCTAATTTGCGCATAAGCAAGCTCCCGCAAACCGCAATGTGATAATGACCAGATAATCTGTTTTTTTGTTATGTTCATTGAGGGATAAATATTAGCCCCAGAGTACTGGGGATAACTCCCCTGACCTTCTTCAAAATAGTGCCGTGGGATCTTTTACGTCCACCTGAGAGGTCCCTGTTTTTGTAGCCACCGGCCATGGGCGGGTGGCAGGAAGTTTGTACCGGCGGTACTTCACTGAGGAATCTGCCGGGCGGGATCTGGGTGACAGCTGGCCGGTCCCTGAGGAATATGTTTTAAAAAAAAACTCACCAAGTTCAGGCCCCATATCTCCGCCCATTTTTGGCTCCCTCCCCCTTGATCTTACGTTTTTTCTTTCTCTTGTCTCCAATGGCAGCCATTCACACCCTATCTGGACGAACCTTTTTTCTAACTTCTGCCATTACCATTCCAATTCGGCCCATCCTCCCTTTTGTCTCTCTCTAATCTCTCCTGCCTTCCATCCTATCACAGACCTTCCCGTTTGTTCGTTCTTCCCCTCCCCCCTTTCAGTGCTCCTTAAGGTGGTTCTTTTTAAACACTCGCCAGTTCTGATGAAGGGTCATCGACCTGAAACGTTAACTCTGTTTCTCTCTCCACAGATGCTGCCTGGCCTGCTGAGATTTCCAGAATTTCTGTTTTTATTTCCGGTCCCAGCATCCACAGTATTTTGCTTTTGTATTAAGATTCTGAGGGGGGGGGGAGGGGCGGGTGGGCTTGACAGGGTAGATGCTGAGAGGGTGTTTCCCCTCGTGGGGGAATCTAGAACCAGGTGGTATAGTTTCGGAATAAAGGGTCGCCCATTTAAGATGGAGATGAGGAGGAATTTCTTCTTTCAGAGGGCTGTGGATCTTTGGAATTCTCTACACCAGCTGTGGAAGCTGAGTAATTGAATATACTCAAGGTGGAGATAGACACATTCTTGAACTATAGGGGAGCCAAGGGTGACAGGAAAGTGGAGTCGAGGCCAAGATCAGATCAGCCATGATCTTATTAAATAATGGACTGCATGGTCACTGAGGAACATGTGATATCAGGGGTGGGACTCCTCGATGGTGGACCTGAGAAAAAATGGACTGAAGTGCAAGCCTTAGTGTGTGCCCTGCAAGTAGTGCGACAGTCTCTCATTGAATGGCAGCCTTCCCGCGTTGATTGTCCTTACGTGTCGTATCGCAGTCGTCTGATGACAGGACCCATTAATCACTCGCATCATATGTGGAGGACAAGATATTCCTTATACAGCTGTACACCTGAAGGAGATTTGTCTTTTTCTCAGGACGCACCCCAGATAATGTAAGAATGAGACACTGACCAAGAGCGGGTGAACAATGTGACTGTATTGACTAGTGCAGCATGCCAAAGTGACAGACAGTTGAATCCAAACACGTGTGCAGTTGTTCCGTGACCAGTCAAGTGGCATTGATGAAGACCCACGTGAAACAACGGCCGCAACTTAATGAGGAGCGAAGAGCATATGCACCACCAACACCCAACTCTCGACCCACGACCACCACCTCTCTTCCCCCACCCCTTCAACGCGAGGCCCATCGTCCTCGTCATGGGTCCGCCCTCACCACGGCGAGACGCACCCCTGCCCCTCATCGCCTCTCGTCCATGATGCTGTGCGGCTGGGCAGCCGGACCATCTTGGAGAGAAGGTGGGGGGGGCGTGATTGAAGCCGGCACCATCTCCGGCTCCTGGGGATCTGTTGGCCTCGGTGGTGTGCGCTCGGTGGTGGGTGGGGGACGGGGGGGGTGGTGTTGCATGACATGGCTTGCCTCATCGCCTCAACAGAGTGGGTGTTGCGCTCCAGCGTGCTAATGAGCCTCTCCGTACCGGCAGCGTGCTGCTCAGCAAAGGTGGCGATGCTGGCAGCTATCCCAGCCATGGTCTGCAGCACATCGCAAGCTAGCTCCACGCTCGTCATCGACAGCTGGGCCGTTCCCTGAATTGCTGCGGGCCGTCCTCCATCCTCTTTGGATTGTCACATCACCCTGCGTGCTTGCGGGCTCGGTGGGTTCATCCGCCACGGCCTCTGTGCCGCCCAGCACTTGCTCCTGCTTCGCCCGACTCGAATCCTAAGAAGTTGGACCCCGACACCGACATTGGCCGGACAGGTGGCACACATGTCAGGAGGCTGGAGTCCTCCTCTTCCACCTCCTCGACCTCAAGTGGGTCGAAGACCGACACTTCTCCCTCCTCTCCCTCCTGGTCTTCGTGACTCTGGGTGGCGGAGGTGGGTGCGGTGGACAGGGGGGTGGAGGGGGTTGGGGGCGGAGGGGGCGGTGGGGTGGAGGAAGGAGCTGGTGTGTTGGGCTGGTGACAAGGTCAGGTTGGGAGACGTTGGTGTCACTCTCGGCCTTTGTGTGCCAGAGGTGGATGGGGTGCATTGCTCGGTGCTGTCCGATTCAACATCTACAAGTAGGAGGACAACATTTCAGTGTAGAGCTGGGGAGGTGGTGGGGTTGGTCAAGCTGACATGTGAGCCGCCACATTTAACGTTCTTACTTCAAGGAGTTCCATTGCTACATGAGCCAACTATTAATGGCCGACGCACTGTGCATGTAAAGGCATTTGACTTAACATTGGAGTTTAGTAAAAGCTTGCCATGCTCTAGCACGGGATCTGCATCACCCCTTGTGGCGGCACGGTGGTGCTCACCCACCAATGACAAGGCACGCTCCTCTAGGCTGCTCAACTCGATGACATCTGCTGGGACCCACCCGTAGCACTCGGGTTTGATGCCTTGGAAGTTCTTTTCTTCTGCAGAAAGAAACGTCGCAGCCTTTGCCTCCTTTTGCTCAGGCTACTCTCACACTCACACAGACTCTCACACAGACTCTCACACTCACACAGATTCTCACACAGACTCTCACACAGACTCTCACACTCACACAGATTCTCAACAAACTCTCACACAGACTCTCACACAGACTCTCACACAGACAGTCTCTCTCACACACACACACAGACGCACTCACATGCACTCTCATACACAGAGACACACACACACACTCACTGACATACTCACACAAAAAACACACACACTCACACACACAGACACATACACACACACTCACATACGCACACTCAAACACACACACAGACACACACTCATACACCCACACAAACACCCACACAAACGCACACACACAGACATACACACACACTCACACAGATATTCACACTCACACACCCACAGACACACTGAGACCCACACACTCAGACACATACTCACACAGACACACATACTCACCCACACACACACTCTCACACAGATGCACACACTCACACACACACAGACACACACACAGATACACACACTTACACTCATACACCCAAACACACTCACACAAACACACACACAGACATACACACAGACACAGACTCACACTCACACAGACACACACTCACACAGTCACACACTCACACAGATGCACACACTCACACAGACACACACACTCACATATACACACACACGACATACAAACTCACACACACACAGTCGCACACACACTCACACAGACACAGTTGCACACACAGTCGCACACACAGACACACACACAGACATACACACACAATCACATGTACAAACACACACACATTCACACACAGTCATGTACACTCACACACACTCACACACACACAAATACGCGCACACACTCATACACACATGCGCGCACACACACAGACTCACACACACACACACACAGACTCACACACTCACACACACAGAATCACACACACACAGACTCACACACACACTCAACAGACTCACACACACAGACTCACACACACAGACTCACACACACAGACTCACACACACACACAGACTCACACACACACACACACAGACTCACACACACACACACACACTCACACACACACACACACACACACACACACACACACAGACTCACACGCTCACACACACAGACTCACACACACACAGACTTACACACACACACAGACTCACACACACACACACACAGACACATACTCACACACACACACACAGACTCACACGCACACACAGACTCACACACACAGACTCACACACACACACACAGACTCACACATACACACACAGACTCACACACACACACAGACTCACACACACAGACTCACACACACACAGACTCACATACACACAGACTCACACACATACACAGACTCACACACACACACACTCACACACACACACACACACACACAACTGGCACAGAACTTTTTAGAGTTGCACCGGAGTGGTCCAATAAATGTTTACTCTCTCTTGCTGATGCCACCACATCGTTCCATCGTTTCCGACACTGGTCTCTATCCCGCACCATGTTGCACACTGAGGACACGGCCTCACCAATCTCCCTCCAAATGCGTCTATATGGTGGTGGAGGCTTGCCACGACCATCCCGGGTGAGGTTTTATACAGGCGCTCCACCTCAGATACAGCTCCTCCAGCTCATCATCATTAAACCAGGGGAGCTCTGGGCTTGGCTCCATCAGACTTCTTGGAAGCTTTTCTTTCACTCATTATTACTTTCCTTGATGGAAGGCTGATGATCAATTTGTATCTCTCTCTCTCTCCAAAACTGGAGAGAGCGAGTGGAGTTAAAAGAGAAGTTGTTCAACGTCAGACCAAGTTCAGCCAGGCGCAGGAGGGTGATGGTGGATGGGGACTGGTTGGGCCTCTGCTCGAGGAAGATGCAGAGCGCCCTCAGGCCAACCTGGTGGGGGATGGAAGTGTAGAGGGTTTGGACATCCATAGTGAAAAGGAGATGGTTGGGGCCGGATACTGGAAACTGTTAAAGTGACGGAGAGCGTTGGAGGAGTCGTGGATGTAGGTGGGAAGAGAGTGGACAAAGGGAGAAAAAATAGTCAAGATAGGAAGAAATAAGTTATGTGGGGCAAGAACAGACTGAAATTATGCGTCTACTTCGGCCAGTCCTGTTTGTGGGTCTTCGGAAGGAGGTAGTGCGGGGTTGGGGAACTACGAGGTTGGTGGCTGTGGAGGGAAGATCTCCAGCGTAGATGAGGTCAGCGACGGTCTGGGAAATGATGGCTTGATGTTCGGTGGTGGGATCACGGTCCAGGGGGAGATAGGAGGAGGTGTCAGAGAGTTGGCCTTCAGCCTCTGCAAGGTAGAGGTCGGTTCATCAAACAACAACAGTGCCACCCTTATCAGCAGCTTTAATGACAACATTGAGGTTGGATCTGAACGAGCGGAGTGCTGCAAGTTCAGAGTGAGCGAGGGGAGCTGAAAAATTGAGACGGTCGATGAAGAGGCCTAGCGAGGGTAAGAGGCCAGTGGGCGGGGTCCAGGTAGGGCGAGAATTCTGAAAATGGGACTCTGCCCAATCATATGATTTTTTAAGTGCCCTGTCACCACGTCCTTCTGCAACTGTACAGGGTATTGGTGAGGCCGCACCTGGACTACTGCGTGCAGTTTTGGTCACCTTACTTAAGGAAGGATATACTGGCTTTGGAGGGGATAGAGAGACGATTCACTAGGCTGATTCCGGAGATGATGATAGATTGAGTAGACTGGGTCTTTACTCGTTGGAGTTCAGAAGGATGAGGGGTGATCTTATAGAAACATTTAAAATCATGAAAGGGATAGACAAGATAGAGGCAGAGAGGTTGTTTCCACTGGTCGGGGAGACTAGAACTATGGGGCACAGCCTCAAAATACGGGGGAGCCAATTTAAAACTGAGTTGAGAAGGAATTTCTTCTCCCAGGGGGTTGTGAATCTGTGGAATTCTCTGCCTAAGGAAGCAGTTGAGGCTGGCTCATTGAATGTATTCAAGTCACAGATAGATAGATTTTTAACCAATAGGGGAATTAAGGTTTATGGGATGCGGGCGGGTAAGTGGAGCTGAGTCCACGACTAGATCAGCCATGATCTTGTTGAATGGCGGAGCAGACTTGAGGGGCGAGATAGCCTACTCACGTTCCTAATTCTTATGTTCTTATGTTCTTATGTCCCTAAGAATAGATTCTAGCATTATCCCTACAACTGATGTCAGGTTATCTGGTCTATACTTCCCTGTTTTCCCTCTCCCTCCTTTCTTTCTTGAAGAGCGGGGTAACATTAGCTACCCTTCAGTCCTTCCATCTTAACAGAGCACTGGTGGCCGTGCCTTCAGCTGCTTGGGCCCTAAGCTCTGGAATTCCCTCCCTAAAGCTCTCCGCCTCTCTTTCCTCCTTCAAGACGCTCCTTAAAACCTACCTCTTCGAGCAAGCTTTTGGTCACCTGCCCTAATTTCTCTTTATGTGGCTTGGTGTCAAATTGTTTTGTCTCACAACACTCCTACGAAGCGCCTTGGGACGTTTCGCTACGTTAACAGCGCTATATAAACACAAGCTGTTGTTGTTGTTATTACAAGGTGCCTTTCTGAGTGCTGTAAGCTGGCAAAATCTGGATTTGTGACACCGACACCGTCATCGACCGTTGAGTTCTATTCTTAACCAAAAAGAATGACACTTGGCACGAGGTCCTGCTGCAGTAACTCGAACATCTATTTGGGGGAAAATTGACTTTGGCAGTTCTTAACTCTTGTAGGAACTTAACCCCCCCACCCCCCCGCAACCCGCCAAAAAAATTATCTGAGAGTGTTACTATTTTTCCCGTTAGTGATGGTGTATTGCAAGTGATTTCTAGCCCCTAACCTGTTACTTCTGCTAAGTGATTCTCCAGCGGAAGCAGTAAGTGTGCTGGGCTTCAGCGTTTGTGTGTTTCAGTGTTGATTCCTGAAATGGCCCAGCAATATATCCAATCACATTTCCTGCTGCTGTGACTGCTTGGGCTTGCTCACTCGCTGGCAGATTGATCACGACTTGGGCAGAGGCCGCTGGAATGGGTTGTTGCCCCAAGAGAGGCAGCTATCGTTCGTACCTTCTCCAGCCATGCTGCTGGCTCGCTGATGCGTACGGGAGCAGGCCCGAGATCCATCAACTAGGTCTCTGCAGCCCCACCCTCAAAGTTCTTTCCATCCACTACCCCAGGGGGTTGAAGCTGGTCAAGAGGGCTATTTGTATATTGGAGCTAAAGGTCTCTCTAGTAGCATTCATGAGAGATACATGCAACTGGGCTTATGATCAGTGGCCCTGGAGTTTCCCTGTGCTCCATGATGCACTGCGCTGTAGAGAAGCATTTGTGACCAGTGGACCTTTCTGTATTCCTAGGCATACCTTGCAGGGTATTTTTGGATGGATTCCTCCAACCTCTTTTCTCTGCACTCCACATTCTCCGGGCTTTGCTCTTGCCGACGTACTGCAGAAAGGACATTGTTGCCAATGGCTGCTCTTCCTCTGCTTGAATGATCACCTCCAGGGTATCCAGCAGTCTAACCTTCCTTGCTCCTCTCAACTCAACTCCACCTCACCCCCTACGCTGCCTTGCGTCACAGATGAGAATGCAACTCTTTACATGACCGCTGGAACTCTTCAAAGGTGATTAAGCTTTAACCCTCGTTTAGAAACAGGCCCAACTCGTCCATTCCAGTGTTTGTGCACCAGACCCTCTCCATCTCAGCCTATCAGCATATGCTTCTATTCCTTTCTCCCTCATGTGTTTATCCAGCTTTCTCTTAAATGCATCTGTACTGGCCACCTCAACCTGCGGCAACGAGTTCCAGATTCTCACCACTCTCTTGTGCGAGTTCAATTAGGTTTCCGGGTGTGCGAGTGGAAGCTTGCGCTGAATGGAGGAAGTAGTATGCAAATCTCAAGGATTGGTTAAAGGGATTGGGAGAGTCACAAGAGGTCAGAGCTCGAGGAACGCAGAAATCTCGGACCATTATAGGGCTAGAGGAGATTATAAAGAGGAGTGCAGCCATGAAGAGATTTGAACACAAGGATTAGAATATTAAATTGCTAATTAAGTACATTAATATAATCACTGTGTGATGTACATAGCTGGCAACAGAGCATTTTCAGTCGTGAACTTCAAAATCATGAGGGGGTCTTTCAAAATCATGAGGGGGTCTGGACAGAGCAGATAGAAACTGTTCCCATTGGCGGAAGGGTCAAGAACCAAAGGATACAGATTTAAGGTGATTGACAAAAGAACCAAAGACGACATGAGGAAAAACCTTTTTACGCAGCGAGTGGTGACGATCTGGAATGCACTGCCTGCAATGGTGGTTCAGGCAGACTCAATCACGGCTTTCAAAAGGGAGTTGGATAAGTACCTGAAAGAAAAAGATTGCAGGGCTCTACAGGGAAAGCACGAGGGTGTGGGGCTCGCTGAGGTGCTCTTGCAGAGAGCCAGCACAGGCTCGACAGGTCGAATGGCCTTCTTCTATGCTGCAACCGTTCTCTAATTCTATGATTCAACGTTACAGTGACACACACACACATCATCATCATCGGCAGTCCCTCAAAACCGAGGCTGACTTTCTTTCACGCCGAAAAGGGGATGTGTTCACAGGTGTCTCAATGAAGGACCTAATATTCCAGATCCCGAACTACATGTTGAAGGGTGGAAGATGCCTGTGCGTGGATTTTTTTTAACGTGTGGTGGCCGTTGCACACCAGCCACCACACAGGCTTGACAGAAGTACACACACAGAGGCTGGCAGAATAAGCTTATGAGACAGTTTGGGAATGGCTATTTATTTGCATGTGAACAAACTGCAAAACTGGTCAGGAACACACCTTTAACTGTAAGTGAAAGAAATCCTGACTTAATTTTGCATTCCACACAGGTACAAGAAAATTATTCTGACTGGCACCTAATTAGTAGATCCAGAGAGATTATTAGGCAATCTGATTGCTGATCAAAATAGCACAACGTGGTAAAGATGATTTATATAGAAATTACATCACAGAAACAGGCCCGACTCATCCAGTCTTTATGCACCATGTTAGCCTCCTCAACCCCTCTTAATCTCACCCTATTAGCATATCCTTCTATTCCTTTCTCCCTCATGTGTTTATCCAGCTTCCTCTGAAATGCATCTATGCTATTTGCCTCAACCACTCCCTGTGCTAGCGAGTTCCCCATTCTCACCACTCTCTGGGAAATAAGTTTCTCCTGAATTCCCTATTGGATTTATTATCGACTATCTTACATTTATGGCCCCTAGTTTTGGACTCTCCCACAACTGGAACTGTCTTCTGTCCGTCTAACCTATCAAACTCTTTCATAATTTCTCCAGTGCTTCAACTTCCATATTTTCTGAACACTGAACAAAGCAATGATACGCAGATTGCTCCAATTTGGGTTCGATTCCAACGTTGCTAACTTGTGCTCCCCTTTGTAAGCATTCCACACCTTTGATGAAGCAAAAATTAATCTTGTGTGTCAAATGAACAAAATGTAGCTTAAGAATATATGGACGTAAGAACATAAGAAATAGGAGCAGGAGTAGGCCATACAGCCCCTCGAGCCTGCTCCGCCATTCAATACGATCATGGCTGATCTGATCATGGACTCAAGTCCACTTCCCTGCCCGCTCCCCATAACCCCTTATTGCTCAAGAAGCTGTCTATTTCTGTCTTAAATATATTCAATGTCCATGCCTCCACAGCTCTCTGGGGCAGAGAATTCCACAGATTTACTACCCTCTGAGAGAAGAAATTTCTCCTCATCTCAGTTTTAAATGGGTGGCCCCTTATTCTAAGATTATACCCCCTAATTCTAGTCTCCCCCATCAGTGGAAACATCCTCTCTGCATCCACTTTGTCAAGCCCCCTCATAATCTTATACGTTTCGATAAGATCACCTCTCATTCTTCTGAATTCCAATGAATTCAGGAGGCACAACCTACTCAACCTACTCAACCTTTCCTCATAAGTCAACCCTCTCATCTCCGGAATCAACCTTGTGAACCTTCTCCGAACTGCCTCCAAAGCAAGTATATCCTCTCTTAAATATGGCCTAACAATCTCAGTGGCTGCTTTCATCCCAAAAGCTTTGCTCTGTCACAGGTCGCATCAACAACTTGCAATTTATATAGCGCCTTTAACTTAGTGAAACAGCCGAAGGCACTTCGCAGGAGGGTTAGCAGATAACATTTGACAGCAAGCCACGGTGTTCTCGGAGGGTTTCAGGTAGGGGAGGGGCGTTGAAACATATCAGCACTACGTGGAGAAGCCGTGCAGAGCCCCCGAATCCGCCCCAAAAAGGGAAGTGGAGCGCGTGACATTGCGATCCATTCCCTGTGAGGAGCGGTAACCGCAATTTTCGGGCCGGACGCAGGAAGTTCCGCCTCCCCTCAGTTACTGCCCTCAAATGGGGCGAAGCCAATTTTTTCCCCATTAGAGTGTTGAGAAAGGACAAGAAAAGACAAGTTAATCCTAGGGATAGGCCACCAGACCAGCACAGAGTTGTCCTTGTGAAGAGATAGGAAGGATATGCCAGAATAGGAACGTTGTTTCAATGCATGACATTCGTGGTTAAGCAGTATTGGCAAATGTACTGCAGGAAGGAGTGCGTCATCCGGGAAGCCATGGTAGATAGTGCTTATCGTGTGCTGATATTTTTAACCGATGTAACTATTTGTGCGGCTTTTTTTTTGCGCATGAGTCTATCAAGCTTTGCCCCCACCCCCACACCGGTCCCGAATCCATTCACTCCACGTGGTGCCAAGAAGCAGGACCTGAGGCCCGAGACTGCCGACCTGATCTCAGCAGGCAGCCGAGAGGGGAGTGGGAGAGAGATAGAGAGAGAGTGGGAGAGAGGGAGGTTGGGGGGAAAGAGAGAGAGAGAGACTGGGAGAGAAGGAGAGAGGCTGGGGGAGGGGGGGAAGAGAGAGAGAGAGGGAGAGAGAGGTTGGGGAGCGGAGAGAGAGAGAGAATAGGAAAGAGAGAGGCTGGGAGAGAGGGAGAGAGAGAGGCTGGGGGGAGGGGGGGGGGAGAGAGGGAGAGAGAGGTCAACTGGGAGAGAGCGAGAGAGAGAGGTTGGGGGAGAGAAGCGTTGGGAGAGAGGGAGAGAGAGTGGGGGAGAGGGAGAGAGAGATGCTGTGCTAGAGAGAGAGATTGGGGGAGAGGGAGAGAGAGAGAGGCTGGGGGAGAGAGAGAGAGAGAGAGAGACTGGGAGAGTGAGAGAGAGAGGGGTTGGAGCGAGGGAGCTAGGAGAGAGGGAGAGAGAGGTTGGGTGAGAGAGAGAGAGAGAGAGAGAGAGAGGCTGTGGAAAATCCAGAAGTCACGACACTGTCACTATTCACTTCATACCCAATAAACGTGTTTACAGTCTTGTGACTTCTCCCCTCCCACACACCCCCCGCCACCCCGCCCTCAACTCATTGCAGTCTTCTGCCCAGTGCAGCAGCCTTCCGATCAGCATCTCCCTCCCCGGGCTCAGCGCAGTAGCCTTCCAATCGGAATCTCCCCCCCGGTTTTTTTTTTCCAGCTGAGCCCCGAGCCCCTGTGTCCGGGCGTGGGGCCGATTCTGACGGCACCCCCGCCCCCCCCAGCCCTGCTTGTAGAGGTTTGGCGGTGGCGTGGGAGTAAAAAAAAACACGAAAACTTCAGAAATCCAAGAACCTTCCATGTACTCCGTTGAAAGGTTAAAAAAGTTGAACTTGATTCGGGATACTTCAAGTGTTAGAGACTCCCTCCAAAAACTTGGATGAAAATCAATGGCGTCTTTCAGCGCCGATTTTTCAATGTGCGCTGCTTTCTGTTAACTCACCGGGAGGTTTTTCGGGAGTGGCCAGACACGCCGGCCGAGGAGAAAACATTTTTTGGGCAAACTGCGAAAAACGCTGACAACTGGCGCAGACATGAGAGCACGTCCCCTAGGACGTCAAAAAAAGCCTAACATAGAAAAATTGTCACTAAAGCAGTTATGCCAGCGCAGATTCCAGGAAGAAACTTTGAATTAAATAATTATGCCAGAAAAAAATGGCGCGCGCCAATAAAACGCAGCAAATGACCATGGTCACCATTACTGATGCTAGCATTTTATTCTGCATTTCTTTAATTGAATTTAAATTCCCCAGCTGCCATGGTGGGATTTGAACGACTGTCTCTGGATGATTAGTGCAGACCTTTGGATTACTAGTAACATAACCACTACGTTACCCTTGACTGCCACCATTTGACTGAGTGTGGCACCAAGGAGTCCTAGGAAAATTGAGGTCAATAGGAATAAAGGAATCAGAGGGAAAACTCTCCACTGGCTGGAGCCATATCTAGCACAAAGGAAGATGGTTGTGGTGGTTGGAGGTCAATCATCACAGCCCCAGGACATCGCTGCAGGAGTTCCTCAGGGCAGTGTCCTAGGCCCCACCATCTTCAGCTGCTTCATCAATGACCTTCCCTCCAGCACAAGATCAGAAGTCAGGATTTTGCTGATGATTGCAAAGTGTTCAGTTCCATTCAAATTCCTCAGATAATGGAGCAGCCCATGCCCGCATACAGCAAGACCTGGACAATATCCAGGCTTGGGCTGATAAGTGGCAAGTAATATTCGCGTCACACGAGTGCCAGGAAATTACCATCTCTAATAAGAGAGAGCCTAATCACTTCCCCTTGGCATTCATAGAATATAGAACATAGAAAATAGGTGCAGGAGTAGGCCATTCGGCCCTTCGAGCCTGCACCACCATTCAATAAGATCATGGCTGATCATTCTCTCAGTAACCCTTTCCTGCTTTCTCACCATACCCCTTGATCCCCTTAGCCGTAAGGGCCATATCTAACTCACTCTTGAATATATCCAATGAACTGGCATCAACAACTCTCTGCGGCAGGGAATTCCACAGGTTAACAACTCTCTGAGTGAAGAAGTTTCTCCTCGTCTCAGTCCTAAATGATCTACTCCTTATCCTAAGACTGTATCCCCTGGTTCTGGACTTCCCCAACATCGGGAACATTCTTCCCGCATCTAACTTATCCAGTCCCGTCAGAATCTTATATGTTTCTATGAGATCCCCTCTCATTCTTCTAAACTCCAGTGTATAAATTCCCAGTTGATCCAGTCTCTCCTCATATGTCAGTCCAGCCATCCTGGGAATCAGTCTGGTGCAGATTCAATAGTAACTTTCAAAAGGGAATTGGATATATGCTTGAAATGGAAATTCAATGGATTTACCATCGCCGAATCCCCCACCATCAACATGCTGGAAGTCACCATTGACCAAAAGCTCAACTGGACCAACCACATAACTGCTGTGGCTATAAGAACCGGTCAGAGGCTGGGTATTCTGCGGTGAGTGTCTCACCTCCTGACTCCCCAAAGCCTTTCCACCATCTACAAGGCACGAGTCAGGAGTGTGATGCAATACTCCCCACTTGCCTTGATGAGTGCAGCTCCAACAACACTCAAGATGCTAGACACCAACCAGGGCAAAGCAGCCCGCTTGAGTGGCACTCAATCCACCACCTTAAACATTCACTCCCTCCACCACTGGCGTAACGTGGCTGCAGTGTGTACCATCCACAAGATGCACTGCAGCAACTCACCAAGGCTTCTTCGACAGCAGCTCCCGAACCTACAACCTCTACCTCCTAGATGGACAAGGGCAGCAGACGCATGGGAACTCCACCACCTCCAAATTCCCCTCCGAGTCACACATCATCCTGACCTGGAACTATATCGCTGTAATGAGGTCTGGAACCTGGCGGAATCTAAACTGAGCATTGGTGAGCATAGAAACATAGAAAATAGGTGCAGGAGTAGGCCATTCGGCCCATCTAACCTGCACCGCCATTCAATGAGTTCACGGCTGAACATGCAACTTCAGTACCCCCTTCCTGCTTTTTCACCATACCCCTTGATCCCTCGAGTAGTAAGGACTACATCTAACTCCTTTTTGAATATATTTAGTGAATTGGCCTCAACAACTTTCTGAGGTAGAGAATTCCACAGGTTCACCACTCTCTGGGTGAAGAGGTTTCTCCTCATCTCGGTCCTAAATGGCTTATCCCTTATCCTTAGACTGTGACCCCCTGGTTCTGGACTTCCCCAACATGGGAACATTCTTCCTGCATCTTACCTGTCTAAACCCGTCAGAATTTTAAACTTTCGATGTGATCCCCTCTCATTCTTCTGAACTCCAGTGAATACAAGCCCAATTGAACCAGTCTTTCTTGATATATCAGTCCCGCCATCCCGGGAATCAGTCTGGCGAACCTTCGCTGCACTCCCTCAAAAGCAAGAATGTCCTTCCTCAAGTTAGGAGACCAAAATTGTACACAATACTCCAGGTGTGACCTCACCAAGGCCCTGTTATTGGTCAGTAAATTCCTTTGTCATCGCTGGGCCAGAATCCTGGTACTCCCTACTTAACAGCACAGTGGGAGTACCTTCACCACATAGACTGCAGCAGTTTGACAAGGTGGCTCAGCACCAATGTTCCCGTTAAGCTGTGACCAGGCAGCAGTCTGAGAGTCTCGGCAGGCCACTTGCCTGCTTTACAATGGAAGAACCGCTTATGTGCATAAATTTGAACGGGTTGTGCACCAAAAAAGAAATTAGAGGGAACATTGCTCACTGCTACCTTCTCGAGGGCAATTAGGGATGGGCAATAAATGCTGGCCTTGCCAGCGATGCCCACATCCCATGAATGAGTAAATACAATAAATCTACCTCTGCAGAGCATAGCTCCAGACTCATTAGTGCAAATTTGATGCAACTCACTGTGTGGAATTTTGGGGCTGCAAAATCACAAGACTACTTCTCTGCTTGCAAGACAAGGAGGCATATAATAGAAAGGTACACGAGAACCGGACAACATCACTGGCATTGCAAGCCCATGAGTCAAATGAGTAGAACATATGCCAGCGTGGACACGATGGGCCGAAATGGCCTTCTTACGTGCTGTAAATGTCTATGATTCTACAGTAGGCCACCCTGGACGTCATTGGGCATGAGAACATTGAGGGAGCAATGAAGCCGGAGACCTCCCCCAAGCTCAACCGAATACAGTCTTTGATTTGTTATCACGGTTCACACCGACACAAACTCATCCACTAAAACATCCCAACGCGCTTCACAGCCAATGAAGTAATTTTGAAGTGTAGTCAATATTGTAATATAAGGAAAATTGAATTGAAATCACAACATCGGTACTTTACAAGGTAGTAGAATCGTTCAATTTTCCAATTGGGTTAATTTGATAGAATTCTAACGAACAAGAGAATAGCGTGAAAAATTGTTACACTCATAATAAATGGTCAGACCGAGTACTGTGTGTAATGAGCAAGTGTGACCGTAGCTCCTTTATTAAAGTTCTAGAGTGTAGGTATCTCGTGGGTGGCCTGCTTATATACCGTGCTCCCAAGGGATGCTGGGATCCCTTGGGACTCCAACAGGTAGGCCCTCTGGTGGTCAGGTGTGAGGCAGGTTACAAGGGGTTAAATACATAATAAAAACCATCAAAGGTAAAGTTATACTGAAATACTAAGCAGGAATCCCACGATTATTAAATGTGCCACTGCATTGATAAAATATTGCATTCGAGATAGAGCATATGATAAGATCCAATAGATTGTGCAGATATGGTTATCTGTGTCTTTCCAAAGTAGCTTCTTTGCAAAAAAAAAAGCCATGGTTACGTTTCTGTAAAAAATGCTGGAATGGCAAGTCATTCTCAGAAGTTACTGCACCACAGTTGCATTTCTCAATTCTCTCACAGATGGAGTTCAGAAAGAAGCTTGCGATATTTTACTGCTGACGAACTTTGCCTGGCCTTTTCGAGTTTGGTACAACAAAGTGCTGTAGGACGGGACATAACACAATGGTTCACACCCGTCCCTGCGCCCAAGCAGTATATTGATAGAGTCAGTGTTCAATTCTCACACACCTCTCAGCAACTGGTCGCACAGCCAGGGGCTGGAGGTCAAGCTCTGCAGTGATACTGGGCAGTGCATGGAGACCGGAAAGAGGGGTAAAGATAAATAAAGATATGGGGCAGATAATAAACATTTGGGGGGAGAAATTCGGGGCGTCTGTGCCTCTCGTTAGTGCCCCCGGTGGACTCTAGCAGGGCGCAAACGCCTTTTCGCCTGGGCGCGCCGTCGCGACTGGTAACCGTCCCGCTGTGCTGGCGATGACGATGACATCACCGTGCGCAGCGACCCACTTTTGCTCCGGAGCGAAAATTTGGTAGCACCCCCTGGAGCTGACAGGCGATAATTAAAGGGGAGGTGGAAATGTAAAAAAAAAAATCAACGGGCGACTTATCGCTCGCGGCCTCCTTCGTTGTCGCTCGCTGGTGGCCCAGGGATGGCCCCGTTTCTCGGCCGCAGAGTCGGCAGCTTGGGCCCTCCCCGTTTAATGGAGGGGGAGGGTCCTGTATATGCAACAGCATTACACACTCTACCACGAGGTGCTGCGCCCCCTGGTGGAGACCTTCCGTCCTGCTCTTTCCCCACGGAGCAAGTGGAGCGCTAGGGGGCAATAACCCGAATATAGGTCACCGGGCGGGGACTTCAGCGCCCGGTGCAGGAACCCCTGACTGTTACCGGCCCCAAACCGGGCGGTATGAAATTTCGGTGCCTTGTAATCTCATTTCCAGACTTTGGGGAATGAGAGAGAGAATCCTATTAACACTGGGTCATTGGGCTCGACTTTCCCTAAAGGCCCTCACACCCGATTGCCTGCTGAGAAGAACACGTTGTAAAAGAAGCACTTGTGGTTATGTTAGTAATTATAAACAGGATGTTAAAATGCACGGTTGTAAGATACCCTGGTCCTGCATGTATATACGTGGGATTAGGATTTACATAGAGTATGTCCATTATTAAAGAAGCGGTAACAGGATATTTGGAAAAGCAAAATTCGGTCAGGCAGAGTCAGCATGGACTTATGAAGTGGAAATCATGTTTGACAAATTTGCTGGAGTTCTTTGAGGATATAACGGACAGGCTGGATAAAGGGGAACCAGTGGATGTGGTGTATTTGAACTTCCAGAAGGCATTTGACAAGGTGCCACATAACAGGTTACTGCACAAGATAAAAGTTCACGGGGTTGGGGGTAATATATTAGCATGGATAGAGGATTGGCTGACAAACAGAAAACAGAGAGTCGGGATAAATGGTTCATTCTCTGGTTGGCAACCAGTAATTAGTGGGGTGCCGCAGGGATCAGTGCTGGGACCCCAACTATTTACAATCTATATTAACGACTTGTAAGAAGGGACTGAGTGTAACGTAGCCAAGTTTGCTGACGATACAAAGATGGGAGGAAAAGCAATGTGTGAGGAGGACAAAAAATCTGCAAAAGGACATAGACAGGCTAAGTGAGTGGGCAAAAATTTGCAGATGGAATATAATGTTGGAAAGTGTGAGGTCATGCACTTAGGCAGAAAAAAAAATCAAAGAGCGTGTTATTATTTAAATGGAGAAAGATCGGCGAGAAAAGCTGGCGGGAATTCCCATTTTAATGCTTAAAGTAAGTAAAACGAATGGCCCGGCGAGAAAATGGGCATTGTACACTCATTGTCGGCGGTCTCTCGGCGGGTAAGTGCAAAGGTGGTACCATGGGCGGTCGTTACCGGAATGGACGGTAAGTACTAAAATTTGGTCCGAGGTTGTGGCTGGGCCGAGAGAAATAAATTTCTTAAAAAATAAAATTTTCATTTGAAAAAAAATAAATAAAAACGTACCAAGCATTCCCAAGATAGATTTAAACCAAATCGGCATTTTAAAATTAAAAAAAAAATAAAGATCCTTTAACTAACCTTTCTTTGCAGGGTCCCACCTTACCGCGCTGTTGAAGCAGCTTTTACAGGGCGGGTCTCTCGGCGATCTGGATGTCTGCGGTTGAGCCCAAACTTACACCCTGGCGGTTGTTATCAGCGTTGCACGAGGGCGGGTCTGGTCCAGGCGGGCGACTTCAGATGTGGACGATAACGTTCAAAAACTTACCCTGGAAACTCTCGCTGGGCGGAAAACCAGCTGTACCGCCGACAAAATGGCCGACAATGAAGCCGAAAGTCTGGCCCATTGTCTTGACTCATTTGAATCATCGACTCCTAGAGCACAGAAGGAGGCCATTCACCCCATCATTCCTGTGCCAGCTCTTTGAAAGAGCTGTCCAATTAGTCGCACTCCCCTGCTCTATCCCCATAGCCCTTCAATGTTCTCCATTTCAAGTACATATCTAGTTCCCTTTTAAAGTTAGTACTCAATCTACTTCCATCGTCCTGTCAGTCAGTGAATTCCAGATCATAACAACTTGCTGCATAACCCAACAGTTAACCCAACAACAGCCAGAGACAAATCTAATTTGCCAAGGCATTATTGTTGAATCAGGATTTCGTTCAACTGCAGTTAAAAACAATTAACAGTGTAAACATTTATGCCTTGGTCCATCTAATGAATTAAATATTAAATCAATCTAATCATTTCACCCTCATCCATGCCTCTGTTACCTCTAGACATGACTATTTCAGCGCACTCCGGGCCGGCCATGCATATTCTCTGCGTCAACTTACGATCATACAAAACTCGGCTGTCCATGTCCTAACTCGCACCAAGTCCCACTCACCCATCTCCCCTGTGCTCGCTGACCTACAAATTCTCCCAGTTAAGCAATGCCTCAATTTTAAAATTCTCATCCTTGTTTTCAAATCCTTCCATGGCCTCGCCCCTCCCTATCTCTGTAATCTCCTCCAGCCACATCACCACACTCCCCCCGGCGAGATAAAAGTGCGCCTCTAATTCTGCCCTCTTGAGCGACCCTGACCATAACCGCTCCGCCATTGGTGGCCGTGCCTTCTGTTGCCTAGGCTCTAAGCTCTGTAATTCCCTGCTTAAACCTCTCTGCCTCTCTACCCTCCTTTAAGGTGCTCTTTAAAACCTACCTCTTTGAACAAGCTTTTGGTCATCTGTCCCAATTTCTCCTTATGTGGCTTGGTGTCAATTTTTTTTGTCTCATAAAACTAAGTGAGGCGCCTTGGAATGTTTTTCTACATTGAACGTGTTCTATAAACACAAGTTGATGTTGTTGAGTCAATGGGCCAGACTTTCCACAAAGGCCCACAGCGCCTGATTGCCCGCTGAGAAGGATTGCTAATGTCCGGCAAAAAAAGCTGGCGAGAATTTCCATTTTGAAGGTAAAAGTAAGTAGAACTGATCGCCCGGCGAAAAAAATGAGCTTATTGTCGGTGGTTTTCTCGGCGGGTAAATGCAAAGTTAGACAAATGGACGGTCGTTACCGGAATGGACGGCAAATAGAAAAATTTAGTCTGAGGCTGTGGTTGGGCCTATAGAGGGGCAAAAACGTAAAAAAATAATTTTCATTAAGAAAAAATAAACACGTACAAAGCATTCACAAGAGAGTTTTGACCCGAATCGCCATGTTAAAATTTAAAAAAATAATTAAAGATCCTTTAACATAAGAACATAAGAAATAGGAGCAGGAATAGACCATACAGCCCCTCGAGACTGCTTCGCCATTTAATACGATCATGGCTGATCTGATCATGGACTCAGGTCCACTTCCCTGCCCGCTCCCCATAACCCCTTATTCTCTTATCAGTTAAGAAACTGTCTATCTCTGTTCTTAAATTCATTCAATGACCCAGCTTCCACAGCTCTCTGAGGCAGCAAATTCCACAGATTTACAACTCTCTGAGAGAAGAAATACCTCCTCATCTCACTTAACTTTCTTTGCAGAATTCCCCCCCGCCCCCCACTACTTACCATCCTGTAAAAGCAGCTTAGGACGGTCACTCGGCGATCTGGACGTGGGCGGTTGAGCCCAAACTTACGCCCCAGCGGTTGTTCTCAGCGTTGCACATGGGCGGTTTGGTCCCGGCGGGAGACTTCACATGTGGGCGATAACACTCAAAAACATTCGTGGAAATTCTCGCCAGGCAAAAAACCAGCCGCAACGGCGAGAAAATCGCCGGCAATGAAGCCGAAAGTCTGGTCCAATAATCCCATGCGACAGGAATGAATTAGAACTGGTTTTGTCCATTTAAATTCTGTGCACTGATTGGAATATCGCTCGTATTAGCACAGACTTGTCCACATCTGATGAACACACACTGGTACACTTGCCAGAAATTGCCTTGGTGATTCTCCTGCTTGAAATCTGTAACTTTGGCAGAAACCTTGGACAAACCGCACAAATGGAGTTCCCTGCTGATCGTCTGCCTGGGAAGAAACAAAAGAACGACCTTGCATTTCTACAGCGCCTTTCATGACCTCAGGACGTCCCAAAACACTTCACTGCCAAATAATCACCTTTTGAAGTGTAAACCCAGATGGTGCTGTCTACGTTAATGGAAATAGTTTATCCTATTCTATTTGAGAGCACTTGCATATTAACCTTTTGTGTTTCATGCACAAGTACCCCCAGGTCCCGCTGTACTGCGGCACTTTGCAATCTCTCTCCATTTAAATAATAACTTGCCCTTTGATTTTTTTTACTGCCAAAGTGCATGACCTCACACTTTCCAACATTATACTCCATCTACCAAATTTTTGCCCACTCACTTCGCCTGTCTATGTCCTTTTGCAGATTTTGTGTGTCCTCCTTACACATTGCTTTTCCTCCCATCTTTGTATCATCAGCAAACTTGGCTACGTTACACTCAGTTCCTTCTTCCAAGTAGCTAATATAGATTGTAAATAGTTGGGATCCCAGCAATGATCCCTGCAGCACCCCACTGGTTACGGATTGCCAACCCGAGAATGAACCATTTATCCCGACTCTCTTTTTCTGTTAGTTAGCCAATCCTCTATCCATGCTAATATATTACTCTCCAACCCCATGAGCTTTTATCTTGTGCAGTAATCTCTTATGTTAACCTCTTGTCGGGGGCTTTGCTGAAGTCCATGTACACTATATCGGATGCACTACCTTCATCGACCCTCCTGGTTACTCCTTGAAAAATTCAATCAATTTAGTCAGACACGAGCTTCCCTTAACAAATCCATGCTGACTGTCCTGATTAATCCATGTCTTTCTAAATGTAAATTTATCCTGTCCTTCGGGTAATTACTCGGTCTATCCCTTTCTCCCTTCTTCAATAAAGGTACAAAATTCACAGTCCTACAGTCCTCTGGTGCCATACCTGAAGCCAGAGAGGATTGGAAAATGATGATCAAAGCCTCTGCTATTTCCTCTTTTGCTTCACTTAGATACATTTCATCCGGGCCTGGGGAGTTATCCACTTTCAAAGCTGCTAAACACCTTAATACCTCCTCTTTCACTGTTTATTTCATCGAATATTTCACGCTCCTCCTCCTCGATAGCAGTGTCTGCATCGCCCCGCTCCTTTGTGAAAACATGCAAAGTATTCATTCAAAACCATACCCACATTTCCCGCCTCCACACACAGATTACCCTCATGGTCTCTAATTGGCCCACCCCTTTTTATAGCATGGCAGATGCAGTATAATGTGGATAAATGTCAGGTTATCCATTATGGGGGCAAAAACACGTTGGCAGAATATTATCTGAATAGCGGTAGATTAGGAAAAAGGGAAGTGCAACGAGACCTGGGTGTCATGGTTCATCAGTCATTGAAAGTTGGCATGCAGGTACAGCTGGCGGTAAAGAAGGCAAATGGTATGTTGGCCTTCATAGCTAGGGGATTTGAGTATAGGAGCAGGGAGATCTTAATGCAGTTGTACAGGGCCTTAGTGAGGCCACACCTGGAATATTGTGTTCAGCTTTGGTCTCCTAATCTGAGAAAGGACATTCTTGCTGTTGAGGGAGTGCAGCGAAGGTTCACCAGACTGATTCCAGGGATGGCTGGACTGTCATATGAGGAGAGACTGGATCAATTGGGCCTTTATTCACTGGAGTTTAGAAGGATGAAAGGGGATCTCATAGAAACATATAAGATTCTGATGGGACTGGACAGGTTAGATGCGGGAAGAATGTTCCCAATGTTGGGGAAGTCCAGAACCAGGGGACATAGTCTTAGGATAAGAGGTAGGCCATTTAGGACTGAGATGAGGAAAAACTTCTTCACTCAGAGAGTTGTTAACCTGTGGAATTCTCTGCCAGAGAGTTGTTGATGCCAGTTCATTGGATATATTCAAGAGGGAGTTAGATACAGCCCTTACAGCTAAGGGGATCAAGGGGTATGGAGAGAAAGCAGGAAAGGGGTACTGAGGGAATGATCAGCCATGATCTTATTGAATGGAGGTGCAGGCTCAAAGGGCTGAATGGCCTACTCCTGCACCGATTTTCTATGTGGCACCTTGTCAAATGCCTTCTGGAAGTACAAATACACCAATCTCTCTCTCCCTCCCCCCAATCACTTTCCACCCCCATCCCCCCAAACTCTCACTCCCCCTCACCCCCCAATCTCTCTCCCCCACCCCCCAATCTCTCTCTCCTCTCCCACCCCCACAATCTCTCTCCCCCACCTCCCAATCTCTCTCTCCCCCCACCTCCACAATCTCTCTCCCCTCCCCAACCCCCCATACCCTCCCCCAATCTCTCTCCCTCCCCCAACCTCTCTCCACCCCCATCCCCCCAAATCTCTCTTCCCCGCCACCCCCAATCTCTCTCTCCCCCCTCACCCCCCAATATCTCTCTCCCCCCTACACCCCCAATCTCTCTCTCCCCCCTACACCCCCAATCTCTCTCCCCCTACACCCCCCAATCTCTCTCTCCCCCCCTACACCGCCCCCAATCTCTCTCTCCCCCCTACGCGCCACAATCTCTCTCTCCCCCACTACACCCCCCAATCTCTCTCCCCCCCTACACCCCCTAATCTCTCTCTCCCCACTACACCCAACAATCTATCTCCCCCCCTACACCCCCCAATCTCTCTCTCTCCCTCCCACCCACCAATCTCTCTCTCCCCCCACCCCCAATCTCTCTCCCCCCACTCCCCTAATCCCACCCCCCAATCTCTCTCTCGCTCTCCCACTCCCCCAATCCCACCCCCCAATTTCTCTCTCGCACTCCCACTCCCCCAATCCCACACCCCCAATCTCTCTCTCGCCCCCCACTCCCACAATTCCACCGGCCAGTCTCTCTCTCTCACCCCCACACTCCAATCACTCTCTTTCCCCCCCCAACCACCCAATCTCTCTCTTTCCCCCCTCACCCCAGTCTCTCTCTCCCTCCCCAGTCTCTCTCACCCCAGTCTCTCTCTCCCCCCAGTCTCTCTCCCTCTCTTTCTCTCTCTGTCTCTCTCTCTCTCTCTCTCCCTCACTCTCTCTCTGTCTCTCTCTCTCCCTCCCCAGTTTCTCTCTCTTTCCCCAGTCTCTCTTTCCCCCGCCCCAATCTCTCTCTCTCTCCCCAATCTCTCTCTCACTCTCTCTCTCCCCAATCTCTCTCACTCCCTCTCTCTCTCTCTCCCCCTCTCTCTCTCCCCGAAATCTCTCTCTCTCCCCCCAATCTCTCTCTCTCCCCCCAATCTCTCTCTCTCTCTCCCCCTCCCAATCTCGCTCTCTACCCCCAATCTCGCTCTTCCACCCCAATCTCGCTCTCTTCCCCCCCAATCTCACTCTCTTCCCCCCCCAATCTCGCTCTCTTCCCCCCCCAATCTCGCTCGCTCCCCCCCCAATCTTTCTCTCTCTCCCCATCGCTCTCTCTCCCCCGCAATCGCTCTCTCCCTCCCCAATCTCTCTCTCCCTCACCCGCCAATCTCTCTCTCCAACCCCACCCACACAATCTCTCTCCCACACCTCCCAATCTCTCTCTCCCCCCACCTCCACAATCTCTCACCCCTCCCCCAACCCCCCATACCTCCCCCAATCTCTCTCCCTCCCCCAACCTCTCTCCACCCTCATCCCCCCAAATCTCTCTTCCCCCCCACCCCCAATCTCTCTCTACCCCCTCATCCCCCAATATCTCTCTCCCCCTACACCCCCAATCTATCTCTCCCCCCTACACCCCCCAATCTCTCTCTCCCCCCTACACCCCCAATCTCTCTCCCCCCCTACACCCCCAATCTCTCTCTACCCCTTACACCGCCCCCAATCTCTCTCTGCCCCCTACACGCCCCAATCTCTCTCTCCCCCACTACACCCCCCAATCTCTCTCCCCCCTACACCCGCTAATCTCTCTCTCCCCACTACACCCAACATACTCTCTCCCCCCCTACACCGCCCCCAATCTCTCTCTCCCCCCTACACGCCCCAATCTCTCTCTCCCCCCCTACACCCCACAATCTCTCTCTCCCCCCACACCACCCAATCTCTCTCGCCTCACTACACCCCCCAATCACTCTCCCCACTACACCCCCAATCTCTCTCTCCCCATTACACCCCTCAATCTCTCTCTCCCCCTACACCCCCCAATCTCTCTTCCCTCTACCCCCCAATCTCTCTCTCCCCCCTACACCCCCCAATTTCTCTCCCCCTACACCCCCAATTTCTCTCTCCCCCCCACCCCACAATCTCTTTCTCCCCCCTACACTTCCCAATCTCTCCCTCCCCCCTACACCCCCCAATCTCTCTTCCCCCTACCCCCAATCTCTCTCTCCCCTACACCCCCGAACTCTCTCCCCCCTACACCCCCAAATCTCTCTCCCCTGCACCCCCAATCTCTTTCTCTCCCCCCCTACACCCCCCCATCTCTCTACCCCCTACACCCCCAATCTCTCTACCCCCTACACCCCCAATCTCTCTCTCTCCCCGCCACTCCCCAATCTCTCTCTCTCCCCCCCACCACCAATCTCTCTCTCCCCCCACCCCCCAATCGCTCTCGCACTCCTACTCCCCAAATCCCACACCCCCAATCTCTCTCTCGCCCCCCACACCCACAATTCCACCAGCCAGTCTCTCTCTCTCACCCCCACACTCCAATCGCTCTCTTTTACCCCCCAACCACCCAATCTCTCTCTTTCCCCCCTCACCCCAGTCTCTCTCTCCCTCCCCAGTCTCTCTCACCCCAGTCTCTCTCTCTCCCCCAGTCTCTCTCCCTCTCTTTCTCTCTCTGTCTCTCTCTTTCTCTCTCTCTATCTCTGTCTCTCTCTCTCTCCCTCCCCAGTCTCTCTCTCCCTCGCTAGTCTCTCTTTCCCCCGCCCCCAATCTCTCTCTCTCTCCCCAATCTCTCTCTCACTCTCTCTCTCCCCCCAATCTCTCTCACTCCCTCTCTCTCTCTCTCTCTCCCCCTCTCTCTTACCCCAATCTCTCTCTCTCCCCCCTCTCTCTCTCCCCCCAATCTCTCTATCTCTCTCTCTCTCTCTCTCTCTTCCCTCTCTCTCTCCCCGCAATCTCTCTCTCCCCCAATCTCTCTCTCTCCCCCCAATCTCTCTCTCTCTCTCCCCCTCCCAATCTCGCTCTCTCCCCCCCAATCTCGCTCTTCCACCCACAATCTCGCTCTCTTTCCCCCCAATCTCGCTCTCCTCCCCCCCCAATCTCGCTCTCTTCCCCCCCAATCTCACTCGCTCCCCCCAATCTTTCTCTCTCTCCCCATCGCTCTCTCTCCCCCGCAATCGCTCTCTCTCCCCCCTAGTTTCTCTCTCTCCCTCCCCAATCCCTCTCTCCCCCACCCCCCAATCTCTCTCTCCAACCCCACCACCACAATCTCTCTCCCCCACCTCCCAATCTCTCTCTCTCCCCACCTCCACAATCTCTCACCCCTCCCCCAACCCCCCATACCCTCCCCCAATCTCTCTCCCTCCCCCAACCTCTCGCCACCCTCATCTCCCCAAATCTCTCTTCCCACCCACCCCCAATCTCTCTCTCCCCCTCACCCCCCAATATCTCTCTCATCCTACACCCCCAATCTCTCTCTCCCCCCTACATCCCCCAATCTCTCTTTCCCCCCTACACCCCCAATCTCTCTCCCCCCTACACCCCCAAATCTCTCTCTGCCCCCCTACACCGCCCCCAATCTCTCTCTCCCCCTACACGCACCAATCTCTCTCTCCCCACTACACCCCCAATCTCTCTCTCCGCATTACACCCCTCAATCTCTCTCTCCCCCTACACCCCCCAATCTCTCTTCCCTCTATCCCCCAATCTCTCTCTCCCCCCTACACCCCCCAATTTCTCTCCCCCTACACCACCAATTTCTCTCTCCCCCCACCCCACAATCTCTTTCCCCCCCTACACTCCCCAATCTCTCCCTCCCCCCTACACCCCCCAATCTCTCTTCCCCCTAACCCCAATCTCTCTCTCCCCTACACCCCCGAACTCTCTCCCCCCTACACCCCCAAATCTCTCTCCCCTGCACCCCAATCTCTTTCTCTCCCCCCTACACCCCCCCATCTCTCTACCCCCTACACCCCCAATGTCTCTCTCTCCCCGCCACTCCCCAATCTCTCTCTCTCCCCCCCACCACCAATCTCTCTCTCCCCCCACCCACAAATCTCTCTCGCACTCCTACTCCCCAAATCCCACACCCCCAATCTCTCTCTCGCCCCCCACACCAAAATTCCACCAGCCAGTCTCTCTCTCTCACCCCCACACTCCAATCGCTCTCTTTTCCCCCCCAACCACCCAATCTCTCTCTTTCCCCCCTCACCCCAGTCTCTCTCTCCCTCCCCAGTCTCTCTCACCCCAGTCTCTCTCTCTCCCCCAGTCTCTCTCCCTCTCTTTCTCTCTCTGTCTCTCTCTCTCTCTCTCTCTATCTCTGTCTCTCTCTCTCTCCCTCCCCAGTCTCTCTCTCCCTCGCTAGTCTCTCTTTCCCCCGCCCCCAATCTCTCTCTCTCTCCCCAATCTCTCTCTCACTCTCTCTCTCCCCCCAATCTCTCTCACTCCCTCTCTCTCTCTCTCTCCCCCTCTCTCTTACCCCAATCTCTCTCTCTCCCCCCTCTCTCTCTCCCCCCAATCTCTCTATCTCTCTCTTTCTCTCTCTCCCTTCCCTCTCTCTCTCCCCGCAATCTCTCTCTCCCCCAATCTCTCTCTCTCCCCCCAATCTCTCTCTCTCTCTCCCCCTCCCAATCTCGCTCTCTCCCCCCCAATCTCGCTCTTCCACCCACAATCTCGCTCTCTTTCCCCCCAATCTCGCTCTCTTCCCCCCCAATATCGCTCTCTTCCCCCCCAATCTCACTCGCTCCCCCCCAATCTTTCTCTCTCTCCCCATCGCTCTCTCTCCCCCGCAATCGCTCTCTCTCCCCCCTAGTTTCTCTCTCTCCCTCCCCAATCCCTCTCTCCCCCACCCCCCAATCTCTCTCTCCAACCCCACCACCACAATCTCTCTCCCCCACCTCCCAATCTCTCTCTCCCCCCACCTCCACAATCTCTCACCCCTCCCCCAACCCCCCATACCCTCCCCCAATCTCTCTCCCTCCCCCAACCTCTCGCCACCCTCATCTCCCCAAATCTCTCTTCCCACCCACCCCCAATCTCTCTCTCCCCCCTCACCCCCCAATATCTCTCTCATCCTACACCCCCAATCTCTCTCTCCCCCCTACATCCCCCAATCTCTCTTTCCCCCCTACACCCCCAATCACTCTCCCCCCCTACACCCCCAAATCTTTCTCTCCCCCCCTACACCGCCCCCAATCTCTCTCTCCCCCTACACGCACCAATCTCTCTCTCCCACACTACACCCCCCAATCTCTCTCCCCCCCCTACACCCCCTAATCTCTCTCTCCCCACTACACCCAACAATCTCTCTCCCCCCCTACACTCCCCAATCTCTCTCTCTCGCCCCACACCACCCAATCTCTCTCTCCCCACTACACCCCCCAATCACTCTCCCCACTACACCCCCAATCTCTCTCTCCCCACTACACCCCCCAATCTCTCCCTCCCCCCTACATCCCCCAATTTCTCTCCTCCCTACACCC